>NW_019259855.1:21593-27647 GCF_002742605.1 Olea europaea var. sylvestris
GGTTAATGCTAGAGGTATATGTCGCGTGACGTCATGAAGTGCTAAATGTTGTGTATACATGAAGTGATTATTAGTAGTCGAAATTCAAGTCAAGTTTGAATTTGAATGAAGTGGATTATCTTGTTAGGACTTCAATTGACCAAATGATTAAATTATTTCGTTGGGATTTATTTTACAATCTACAATATTTGAATATGTAGGTTGGATACAAATTTAAATTTGGGATACACTTTGCTTATAATGAAAGGTAGGGGGACTAGGTTATATAATTTGGAAAATGAGAGACTTTCTTTGTAAATCTAGAATTTGTGGCCACTTATTTCCCTATAATCAACCCACTTGTCATTTATCATCACCATACACTTATGCAATAGATCAAACATGTGTAGAAGCAAGATTGCAAAAAAAAAAATAGAAAATGGAAGAAAAAAGAGGTGAGACGGTGGAGATTGGAAAAAGGAAGAAAAATATCAATCCATTATCCTTATTCTTATATATATATATATATATATATATGTCACACCCCCAAATTAACATTGATATTTATACACGACCTAGATATAGAATTTTACATATTTTTTTTTTTTTAGTTTGTTAACTTCTAATCACCTGTGACACGATCATATAACATATCGAAACCCAAAATCATATCGCCATAATTTCATGGTAATATTTATGCTTAAGGGGTATTATTTTCATGGTAATATTTATGCTTAAGGGGTATTATTTTCATGGTAATATTTATGCTTAAGGGGTATTATTTTCATGGTAATATTTATGCTTAAGTTATGCATGAAAAGCCATAATAAGCATATGGTGGACAAGTCCACAAAGTTAGATATCTATTTATTCCTTAGGACAAGTCCGAAGGGCATCGGCAAGCCGGAAGGTGCAAGTATGTGTTTGATTGCATTCTTTTGTGTAGTATTATCATGATAAAATTCAAGCATGGTATCTTACTAAGTATTCCTTATACTCATAGTATTTTATACTAAATTTTCAGATCCATGATCGTTAGATTGATGGAAGTTAGTTGGCAAAAGCGATGATGGGTTAAGGACAAAGATGTTTTGCATCGAAAGTTTCCTTTTGTATGTTTTGTTCGATGACTGCTTTCCATCTGTTTTTCTTATGGTATTATATAAAATATGTATATGACATGATGTAATATAATATTAAAAGCAAATTTTGTAATCACATCTTTCATGTTATGTTAAGAGACATTTTACAGTTTTTTTTTTCTTGTAAGTGATGAAATAGGCAGAAACGGAACAGTTTTGGGGTCAACTTCAAAATGATGTTTCTAACTCTATAAACATCCATTTGAGACTCTAAAAATATTTCTGTGTTCCTCTTTGAGTTTTCTAAATACGGCCGCAGGATTTACTCAATTTGGATATTTGTGGCCTGAGATATAAATTTTTAAATGTCAAGAGCTCAATCTGGATTTCCTGTGTAACACTTCACTGTTTTCAGTAAAACGTCCATATCATATGATCTTGGAAAATTTTCATATTTTAATCTAGAAAACTACTTGAAATTATCTTTCGAATGCCACAAATTTCATGTAAAACGGAGTTGGGATGAATTTTATAAAAATTGTCAAACTTGCTGCCCCAACTAACCTTGATAGTGCCGAGGCCGTATATATAAAGTATAATTTCATGCTGACATGCACTTTTACCGGCCATCAAATTTTATAAGAATTGTTTTACCAAATTGAAAATAAGTTTCTAACATGTAATACTTCTATTTAAGAGTATCTACATGTACCAAAGACTGAAGTTATTATGTTTAGTACGTGACCCTCGAAGCTTAAGTTCGGGGCGTCATAGTACATGATGCCAGGTTCTTACCGATTAAACTTTGCTATTTGCACAATGATTTTGGACACTTTTTTGACACTTGAATTGTTGTCAAGTGTCAATTGGATTAGAAAACTGTTTGAAACTTGAATTGTCCAACAGGGTAACGTCACGTGGCAAAGTGTAAACTAAAGTGCGTACACCATAGTGTACATGTAGCAAGGTTCTTATCGATTGAACTTTGCTACTTGTACACTAGTTTGTGACACGTTGTTTGACACCTACGTTGTTGTCGAGTGTCAGTTGGATGGAAAAACTGTTTGAAATTTAAACTGTCCAACAGGCTAATGTCAAGTGACAAAGTGTAAACTAATGTGTACACCATAGTGTACACGTCTCAAGGTTCTTACCAATTGAACCTTACTATTTGTACACTGATTTTTGACACGTTGTTTGCCACTTGCATTGTTCCCAAGTGTCAATTGGATGGAAAAATTGTTTGAAATTTAAACTGTCCAATGGGGATATGTCACATGGTAAAGTGTAAACTAAAGTGTACACCATAGTGTACATGAAGCAAGGTTCCTACCGATTGAACTTTACTATTTTTACACTAGTTTTTAACACGTTGTTTGACATTTGCATTGCTATCAAGTGCCAACTGGGAGGGCAAACAGTTTCAAATTTAAGATGTCCTACAGGAAAATGTCCTATGGCCAAGTGTAGACTAAAGTCTACACATTAGTGTACATATGTAGCAAGGTTCTTACCGATTTAACGTTGCTGTTTGTACACTGATTTTTGACACATTATTTGACACTTGCATTGTTGTCAAGTGTCAATTGGATGGAAAAATAATTTTAAATTTTAACTGCCCAAGAGGGTATTCTTATGTGGCAAAGTATAAATTAAAGTGTACACCATAGTGTACATGAAGCAATGTTCTTACCGGTTGAACTTTGCTATTTGCACATTGATTTTCGACATGTTGTCTTACACTTGCATTGTTGTCAAGTTTCAATTGGGTGGAAAAATTGTTTGAAATTTAAACTGGCCAACAGGGTAACGTCAAGTGGCAAAATGTAAACTAAAGTGTACACCGTAGTATACATGCAGCAAGGTTCTTACCAATTGAACTTTGCTATTTGTAAACTGATTTTTGACACGTTGTTGACACATGCATTGTTGTCAACTGTCAATGGGATGGGAAAACTATTTAAAATTTAAACTGTCCAACAGGGTAATGTCACATGGCAAAGTGTTAACTAATGTATACACTACAGTGTACATGTAACAGGGTCAGGGTCCTTACCGATTGAACATTGTTATTTGTACACTAATTTTTGACATATTGTTTGACACATACATTGTTGTCAAGTGTCAATTGGATGGGAAAACTGTTTGAAATTTAAACTGTCCAATAGGGTAATGTCACGTGACAAAGCGTAAAAAAATGTGTGCACCATAGTGTACATGTAGCAAGGTTCTTACCGATTGAACTTTGCTATTTGTACACTAATTTTGGACACGTTGTTTGACACTTATCTATTTGTCAAGTGTCAATTGGATGGGAAAACTGCTTGAAATTTAACTTGCCCAACAGGGTAATGTCACGTGCCAAAGTGTAAACTAAAGTGTACACCATAGTGTACACGTCGCAAGGTTTTTACTGATTGAACTTTGCTATTTGCATACAGATTTTTGACATGTTGTTTGACACTTGCATTGTTGTCAAGTGTTAATTGGATGAAAAAACTGTTTGAAATTTAAACTGTCCATCAAGGTAATGTCACGTGGCAAAGTGTAAACTAAAGAGTACACCGTAGTGTACATGTAGCGTGGTCTTTATCGATTCAACTTTTTTATTTGTACACTGATTTTTGAGACGTTGTTTGACACATACATTGTTGTTGAGTATCAATTGGACTGGAAAACTTTTTGAAATTTGAACTATCCAATAGGGTAATGTCACGTGACAATGTGTGAACTAAAGTGTGTAAACTATAGTGTACATGTAGCAATGTTCGTATCGATTGAACTTTGCTATTTGTACATTGATTTTTGAGACGTTGTATGAAAATTGTATGTTGTTGTCTAGTGTCAATAGGATGGGAAAACTGTTTGAAATTTAAACTGCCCAAGAGGGTAATCTCACGTGGCAAAGTGTAAACTAAAGTGCACCATATATACACTTATTTTTAACACATTGTTTGGCACTTGCATTGTTGTCAAGTGTCAATTAGGTGGGAAAAAATGTTTGAAATTTAAACTTTCCAACGGGGTAATATCACGTGACAAAGTTTAAACTAAAGTGTACATCATAGTGTACATATCGCAATGTTCTTACTGATTGAACTTGGCTATTTGTATTCTGATTTATGACACGTTGTTTGACACTTATCAAGTGTCAATTAGATGGGAAAACTGTTTGAAATTTAAACTGCCTAATAGGGTAATTCTATGTGGCAAAGTGTAAACTGAAGTGTACACCATAGTGTACATGAAGCAAGGTTTTTACCGATTTAACTTTACTATTTGTACACTGATTTTCGACACGTTGTTTGACACTTGCATTAATGTCGAGTGTCAATTGGGTGGGAAAATTGTTTGAAATTTAAACTTTCCAACAGAGTAATTCAAGTGGTAAAGTGTAAACTAAAGTGTACACCATAGTGTACATGTCACAAGGTTCTTACCGATTAAACTTGGCTATTTATACACTGATTTTTGACAATTTGTTTAACATTTGCATTGTTGTCAAGTGTCAATTGGATGGGAAAACTCTTTGAAATTTATACTATCCAACATGGATATGTCACATGGCAAGGTGTAAACTAAGGTTCTTACCGATTGAACTTTGCCATTTGTACGCCAATTTTTTAGATGTTGTATGACACATGCATTGTTGTCAAGTGTCAATTGGATGGAAAAACTGTTTGAAACTTGAACATTCCAACATGGCATTGTCACGAGGTAAAGTGTAAACTAAAGATTAAACCATAATGTTCATGTAGCATGGTCCTTATCTCACGTGGTAAAGTGCAAAACTTAAACTGCCCAACAAGGTGAGGTCAAGTGCAAAAGTGTAAACTAAAATGTGTACACCACAGTGTACATGTAGCAAGGTTCTTACTGATTGAACTTTGCTGTTTGTACAATGATTTTTGACACGTTGTTTGACACTGGGGTTGCTGATAAGTGTCGATTGGATGGGAAATCTGTTTGAAATTTAAACTGGCCAACTGGCTAATGTCACGTGACAAAGTGTAAACTAAAGTGTACTCCATTGTTTACATGTCTCAAGGGTCTTACCGAATGAACTTTGCTATTTGTACACTAATTCTTGACACGTTGTTTGACACTGGCATTGTTGTCAAGTGTCAATTGGATGAGAAAACTTTTTGAAATTTAAACTGCCCAACAGGGATATGTCGAGTGGCAAAGGGTAAACTAAAGTGTACGCCATAGTGTACATGAAGCATGGCTCTTACCGATTGAACTTTGCTATTTGTACACTGATTTTCGACACTTTTTTTGACACTTGCATTGTTTCCATGTGTCAATTGGTTTGAAAACGTGGCAAAGTGTAAACTAAAGTGTACACAATAGTGTACATGTCGCTAGGTTCTTACCGATCAAAATTTGCTACTTGTACACTCATTTTTGACACATTATTTAACACTTGCATTGTTATTCAGTGTCAATTGGGTGGGAAAACTGATTGAAATTTAAACTATCTGACGGGGTTATGTTAAGTGGTAGAGTGTAAACTAAAGTGTACACCATAATGTACATGTAGTAAAGATCTTACCGTTTGAACTTTGCTATTTGTTCACTGATTTTTTACACGTTCTTTGACACTTGCATTGTTGTCAAGTGTCAATTGGGTGGGAAAACTATTTGAAATTTAAACTATCCAGCAGGATAATGTCATGTGGTAAATTATAATCTAAAGTGTACACCATAGTGTACATGTAGCAAGGTTCTTACCGATTGAACTTTGTTATTCGTACACTGATTTTTGACACATCGTTTGACACTTTTGCTATTGTCCAGTGTTAATAGAATGTGAAAACTGTTGGAAATTTAAACTGCCCAATAAGGTAATGTCACGTGGGAAAGTGTAAACTAATGTGTACATCATAGTATATATGTAGCACGATCCCTACCAATTGAATTTTGCAACTTGTACATTCATTTTTGACACGTTGTTTGACACTTGCATTGTTGTCAAGTGTCAATTGGATAG
>NW_019259856.1:0-1053 GCF_002742605.1 Olea europaea var. sylvestris
ATGTGATTGAAGTACTTATTTTGATAAAATCAATTTATTATCTTTGTGATATACTATGTGTGAAATTGTTTTTTGATTGATATATCTCTTTGTTGCACCGTAATTCCATTAGAATATTTAGACCTTACTCGTTTGAACTTTCCCTTTATCTATGATCACGAATCTTACGAAACCTTGGATATCTAGAATGGTATATATTGTCTACAATCCTAGGACCACTTTGTGTGACTTAATTGTGATTCTGTGCATTTTTTACTGATTCGTAAAAATGACAACTCACATTATTGATTTGAAAATTTTTAATAGAAAATGTAATTTTTCAATAAAAGATGAGAGGCATTTTGGTCCAACAAAAATTTCAAAGGCCATTGAAGACAATATTAGTTTGAAAACGATGAGCTCGCTTATACTTAAATCATTTTACACTTGTCAGACGTTGTTTTGAGAAAAGTGGGTAAACTGAAAACCACTAAAGTAACTTTGAAAAAAATTGGAAGATTTGTATTTGGTCAAATTAACTCCAAATAAGCTTTAGTTAAGTGTTTTTTCAGTTTTAAAATGGATCCTTCAAAGGATCTTGACGACGATTTAGACGTATTTAAGAAGTTTATTCAAGTTAGCAATGTCTATAAAGAGATGGTCTCTGAAACCTAGAAAACTATAATTCTGCTTAATTCTATGCCTGACACTTATAAGAAAGTTAAAAATGCGATCAAATATGTTAGGGACACTTTGACGCCTAAAATTTTCATTGGCTCATTTGGAAGTAAGGAGATGTAGATTAAAGCTGAGAAACATGATAAAAAAGGTGGTGAGATTTACATGGTGAGGGATAGAACTCAGTTTAGACAAAACAGTCATGATGGGTTCCATAGTGGTGGCAAGTCAAATAGTAATGGAAGTAATAAAAAAAAAAAAAAAAGAGAGCAATGATACGTCTAGATCAAAATCTAGGACCAAGGTTAAGAAGTGCTAGGTTGTTAGAACAAAGGACATTTTATAAAAGACTCCTACAAAGAGAAACGTAAGCTAAAGGATAAAGAGAGAGATGAG
>NW_019259857.1:0-1053 GCF_002742605.1 Olea europaea var. sylvestris
ATTAAAGTATATATGGAACTCTATACATCTTATGTTCAGTCGTGTGAAAATTATGATAAAATTATTTCACTATATTATAATGGTAGGCATACTTGTTGACCTGAACGTAATTTGGAATATTAAGAATGGTCTACTGCATTTTGTGTGATAAAAATCTGAAAACTCTTTTTCAATGCCACAAACACTATAGCGATGTTTATTATTCTTGATCTCCACTTGTTTTACAACACATTTTTTATATTTCACAAACATTTTATAAATATAAGAGTTTGCCATATTTTGTTGACGTAGTCTTCTCTATGGAGTTAAAATTTTCTAACTATTGGGAAGAGTTGCCATCTTTATTTCTTAGCTTCGATGACGGATCCTAGAGTTAATTTAACTGGCACAAAAGCTATTATAAATGAAATTTCAAATTTTATGAATATGGAATTATCACATGTACTTATAGAATTTATGTTATATGAAATGTATAACTATTACGTTGAAAAAAGAGATCGGAGCAATTCTACTTCCCAAAATACTTTTTCAAGAACCACTTCAATGAATTCATATGACTTATGAAATTATTTGAACACCAATACAAGTGTTCCATCATTTAGTTCTAGTTTATCCATATCTAGGGCGATAGATGTCGGTGCTACAAATATTGAAATTCCCTCTGAGTTAGCTAGGTATGTGTGCGTAAACGTTCGTAGCGTTGCAATTAAAAAATTACAGAAGTTTAGTTTTCAATCATGGTAGAGGTATAATGAAAGGTAGTATCCAATTGCATCAAAAATTGCACATGATCTACTAACACTTCCGGTATCTACGGTAGCATTGAATGTTGCATTTGGTTTAGGTGGTCAAGTTTTATCATATGAACAATCAAATGGAACCGTTTAGGTTCGGTTCAGTTCTATTCCTAGATTCCGTATTATAATTAGATTTTTAATATTTACAAAATTACATTAATTCAACTAATGATATTTCAATTTTAACTCTTACAAAATAATGTAGTTTAATCTTATGTGTCTTTTGCATCTTTCTTTGTTGTGTTCTTCACAGATT
>NW_019259858.1:0-1053 GCF_002742605.1 Olea europaea var. sylvestris
TATTTTGTATCAATGTGTTTGGTTCTGCTATGATACTTGGGATCCTTCGTAAATGCACTAGCCACCTGACCATCACAATAGATCAATATAGGTCCTACATCACCACTAACAACTCTTAGATGTTGTAAGAATCTTCTTTACCAAATAGCTTCTTATATCGCTGAAGCACATACTACGAATTCTACTTCCATTGTGGTCAAGGAAATACATGTCTGCTTCTTACTACTCCAAGAAATAAGAGTAAAAAGTTTCATTGCTCACTGAACTTTAAATTCTGTCATGTTGTGGTCACTGAACTTTGTTATGCATTTGTTTGTTCATTGAACTTTATAAAACCTCACTCCATCCATAACTCCACAGATTCCAGTTTGTTTGGCTTTTGATGTGGCATAACGGCGTCTAACGTGTCACCGGACGACGTTTTCTTCAGGCCATGTAAAGAATCACTGTAGTAAAAAAACATGATCTCCATTCAATCGACACCAAAATGCGATTGACTGGGAATGAAAATCCCTAATTCTCCTACCCAAACCCAGTAAGTAGAACCTTAGACATCGAGTTCCCCAAATTGATTCCATTCCAGTTTTCAAAATTCTCATAGCAGATGAAGAAGAACTCCTAATCGTCCATCCCTCCATCATTAGGGATTTCCCAAACGTGACTTCATGATAATCAATAGGCTCAACCACTTCCTGACTCACAATTTCCAATCTCCCAACACCCATCATGATTCGAGCTGATTCCTAACCCGTGCACAACAGCACATCTAAAGAGAGAGTCGATTCTCACACATGGAGGCAACGGACGGAGGTAAAGCGCACACTTTATCTTTGTTGGAATATTTATGGGGTAGCTACAAGATTGCAGGATTTTGACATATTACTATGAATTGTAGCTTGAATTGTATTAGTGAACATTTATTTATGGTTCAGAATATTTTGGTGGGACGTTGAGTCTAATTATAGGTTGAGAAAAAACTTTTTTTTTTTCAGTTGTAGGAACGATCTTCCTGTTTAAAGTCAATTCATTTGTTGACAGATTACGATGAAGACC
>NW_019259859.1:0-1053 GCF_002742605.1 Olea europaea var. sylvestris
GGGGGGTGGTTTAGCTAATTATGTGGGATTTAATTGATGATGGCTTGAGACCAGCAAATTAATTGGGAGGGATTTGAGGAGTTTAAGTGATTTCTTGTTTTTTCAATATACATTTATATTGAAATATGTATGAAAATAAAAAATGGGTAGTGTAATTTTGAATATTTAGTTTCAAACATGTAACTGTTGTAATTTCCTCAAAGTCATTAAAAAGTAATTTCTTGGCAGTTAAATCCATTGAAGCCCAAAAGAGCTTCTGTAGAACTTCTGGCATGCTTTTGTCTACTTGTATGTTATCTACACACTCGAATAAAAATCGTTAGACATCAAGATCACTTGATGATGAGAAATGGTTGACGATCATTGATACTCTCATGGTCAAGTCAACTGCCGATATAACTTTATGAAGATTTAGTGTGGGAGAACATATAAACAAAGATTTCCACCTACAAATCAAATCAAACAACCAATTAGTTTAGGATTTGAAGAAATTCAATAAATGAAAACAAGACCACAAAACCATAAAATTCAAGAACGATTTCCCCCTTCTAGATTAGGCTCAGAAACTTGATCCACACCACAAAGATATCTCCAATTTGAAGGTCATTTTTAGTCACAAAGACAAATTCACAAGAAGGCAGAGGAGGTGTCGTGTTTTTGTACAAAGCAAGGAGAGTTACTTATTGGTTTTTCTCTCAATTTTTGGTGTGTATAAAATGAAGGTGAAGACTCCAATTTATAGGCTCAGTAATGAGAACGAATTTCCTAGGAGTCTTGTAGGATTAGGATAGAATATTTGCAAGATTATGTTAACCAAAAGATAGACCTCATCCAAGATGGGATAAGGTGGTTAAAAGAAAAGATATCGATTTATTTATCTATCTTTTCTTGTGATTTTAAATTACCTCCAAGTTAGGTATTGAGCATCTAGCCCAATAGACTGATTACCTCTAAATACCCAGCATAATTGGGCTACTTCAATTGTGGTGTGGATTTAATTCTTCAATCCTGGGCATATAGCCTATGAAGTTTAAACGGACCTCGATTTTTCAT
>NW_019259860.1:0-1053 GCF_002742605.1 Olea europaea var. sylvestris
GCGCCAGGGGTAATTTCGTCATCTGTCGCGACGGTGTCGGAATGGGCTGAAATTTGGCAGGTTGATCGGAAACAAAAATCTTGCCAAGGGTAGTTTCGTCATTTTTCGTGACGGTGTCAGAGTGGGCCGAAATATGGTAGGTTGATTGGAAACAAAAATCGCACCACGGGAAATTTCGTTAGTTGTCGTGACGTTGTGGGAATGTGTTGAAATTTGGCAGGTTGATTGGAAACAAAAATCGCGCCAGGGGCAATTTTGTCATTTGTCGCGATGGTCTCGGAAGGGCTGAAATTTGGTAGATCGATTGGAAACAAAAATTGCGTCGGAGGCAATTTTATCATTTGTCGCGACGACGTCGGAATGGGTTGAAATTTGACAGGTTGATCGAAAACAAAAGCCGCGCCAGGGGCAGTTTTGTCATTTTTCGCGATGGGGTCAGAATGAGCTGAAATTTGGCAGGTTGATTGTTAACAAAAATCGCGCCAGGGGCAATTTCGTCATTTGTCACGACGGTGTCGAAATGGATTGAAATTTGACAGGTTGATCGGAAACAAAAATCGTGCCAGGCGCAATTTCGTCATTTGTCGCGACTGCGTCGAAATGTGCTGAAATTTGACAGGTTGATCGGAAACAAAAATCATGCCAGGGGTAATTTCGTCATTTGTCGCGACGGCGTGGGAATGGGCAAAAATTTGACTGTTGATCGGAAACGAAAATCGCACCAGGGGCAATTTCGTCATTTTTCACAGCGGTGTCAGATTGCGTTGAAATTTGGCAGGTTGATTGGAAACAAAAATCACGCCAAGGGCAATTTTGTCATTAATCTCGACGGTGTTAGAATAGGCCGAAATTTGGTAGGTTGATTGGAAACAAAAATCGCGCCAGAGGTAATTTCGTCATTTGTCGCGACGTTGTCGGAATGTATTGTAATTTGTTAGGTTGATCAGAAACAAAAATCGCGCCAGGGGCAATTTCGTCATTTTTCGCGACGGTGTCAGAATCGGCTAAAATTTGGCAGATTGATTGGAAACAAAAATTTCGCCGGGGGAATTT
>NW_019259861.1:0-1053 GCF_002742605.1 Olea europaea var. sylvestris
CCGGCGCGATTTTTCTTTCCGATCAAACTGCCAAATTTCAGCCAATTCCGACACAGTCGAGAAAAATGACGAAATTGCCCCTAGCGCGACTTTTGTTTCCGATCAACAAGTCAAATTTTAGCCAATTCCGACACAGTCGCGAAAAATGACGAAATTACACCCGGCGCGATTTTTGTTCCCGATGAACCTGTCAAATTTGTTCCCATTCCAACACAGTCGAGAAAAATGACGAAATTGCCGTCGGCGCAATTTTTCTTTCCGATCAAACTGCCAAATTTCAGCCAATTCCGACACAGTCGAGAAAAATGACGAAATTGCCGCTGGCTCGATTTTTGTTTCCGATCAAACTGTCAAATTTAAGCCGATTCCGACACAGTCGAGAAAAATGACGAAATTGCCGCTGGCTCGATTTTTGTTTCCGATCAAACTGTCAAATTTAAGCCGATTCCGACACAGTCGAGAAAAATGACGAAATTGCCGCTGGCTCGATTTTTGTTTCCGATCAAACTGTCAAATTTAAGCCGATTCCGACACAGTCGAGAAAAATGACGAAATTGCCGCTGGCTCGATTTTTGTTTCCGATCAAACTGTCAAATTTAAGCCGATTCCGACACAGTCGAGAAAAATGACGAAATTGCCGCTGGCTCGATTTTTGTTTCCGATCAAACTGTCAAATTTAAGCCGATTCCGACACAGTCGAGAAAAATGACGAAATTGCCGCTGGCTCGATTTTTGTTTCCGATCAAACTGTCAAATTTAAGCCGATTCCGACACAGTCGAGAAAAATGACGAAATTGCCCCCGGAGCGGTTTTTGTTCCC
The DNA here is from genome assembly GCF_002742605.1 of Olea europaea var. sylvestris. Taxonomy (NCBI): domain Eukaryota; kingdom Viridiplantae; phylum Streptophyta; class Magnoliopsida; order Lamiales; family Oleaceae; genus Olea; species Olea europaea. The sequence goes on from NW_019259861.1 coordinate 821, forward strand.
GACAAACCTGTCAAATTTGAGCCCATTCCGACACAGTCGAGAAAAATGACGAAATTACACCCGGCGCGATTTTTATTTCCGATCAAACAGCCAAATTTCAGCCAATTCCAACACAGTCGAGAAAAATGAAGAAATTGCCCGCCGACGCGGTTTTTGTTTCCTACCAACCAGTCGAATTTTCGCCAATTCCGACACAGTCGCGAAAAATGACGAAATTGCCCCCGGAGCGATTT
>NW_019259862.1:0-1053 GCF_002742605.1 Olea europaea var. sylvestris
TAGCAATTCAGCACAGACGAACAAACCCGAAGTTATCATGAAATCAAAGCCACTTTTCATTGGCTCGATTCCAATTGAATTAGGCTAGCAATTCGGAAAAAAAAACAAAATTGAAGTTATCATGAAATCAATACCCACTTTTCATTGGCTCCATTCCAATCGAATTAGACTTGCTATTCGCCAAGAAACGAAAAAACATGAAGTTATCAAGAAATCAAAAACCACTTTACATCGGTTCGATTCCAATCGAATTACTCTAGCAATTCGCCACAAACGAACAAACTTGAAGTTATCATGAAATCAAAAACCACATTTCATTGGCTCGATTCCAATCGAATTAGACTAGCAATTCGCTAAAAATGAACAAACCCGAACCTATCAAGAAATCAAAAACAACTTTTCACTAGCTCGATTCCAATCGAATTAGACTAACAATTCGCTAAAAACAAACAAACCCGAAGTTATCATGATATCAAAACCCACTTTTCATTCATTTGATTCCAATCGAATTATTCCAGCTATTCGCCGAAAATGAACAAACCCGAAGTTATCATGAAATCAAAAGCCACTTTTCATTGGCTCTATTACAATCGAATTAGTCTAGCTATTCGCCAAAAATGAACAAACCCGAAGTTACCATGAAATCAAAAACCACATTTCATTAGCTCGATTCCAATCGAATTAGACTAGCAACTCGCCAAAAACAAGCAAACCCGAAGTTATCATGAAATCAAAAACCACATTTCGTTGGCTCTTTCCAATTGAATTAGACGAGCAATTCGTCAAAACGAACAAACCCAAAGTTATCACGAAATCAAAACCCACTTTTCATTGGCTCGATTCCAATGGAACTAGACTAGCAATTCACCAAGAAAGTAAAAAACATGAAGTTATCAAGAAATCAAAAATCACTTTTCATTAGCTCGATTCCAATCGAATTAGTCTAGCTATTCGCTAAAAACGAACAAACCCGAAGTTATCATGAAATCATAAACAACATATCATTGGCTGAATTCAAATCGAATTAGACTAGCAACACGCCAAAAACGAACA
>NW_019259863.1:0-1053 GCF_002742605.1 Olea europaea var. sylvestris
ATAGAATCAGATTTATATGAAAAAGTTGATGGCACGAATCCCAATGTTGTCAATACTCCACTCTACGCATTGAATCAGGGTCTAGGACCATCACCAATGATTCCAGAAGGGCCAAAAACCCTAAACCCCAAACCCCAAACCCTAAACTAAAATCAAACACTAAACCGCACTTTCTCTCTCTAGCCCAAAACGCTCTCCCTTCTCTCTAAAATGGGAGACAAATCACAAACCTTCAAAAATCTTGATCCGCCACAAGGCATACCACCTTTACCCGGTGGATTTCAATCCCAAACAACCAAAAATCTTCCAGCACTTCAAGCTACAATGGTTTTGGAAGCAATAGAATCAGATTTATTTGAAAATGTTGATGGCACGAATCCCAATGTTGTCAAAACTCCACTCTACGTATTGAATCAGGGTCTGGGACCATCACCAATGATTCCAGAAGGGCCGAAGTCCCTAAACCCTAAACCATAAACCACAAACTCTAAACCCCAAACGCTGAACCCTAAACCAAAACCAAACCCAAACCCAAACCCTAAACCGCACTTTCTCTCTCTAGCCCAAAACGCTCTCCCTTCTCTCTAGAATGGGAGACAAATCACAAACCTTCAAAAATCTTGATCCGCCACAAGGCATACCACCTTTACCCTGTGGATTTCAACCCCAAACAACCCAAAATCTTCCAGCACTTCAAGCTACAATGGTTTTGGAAGCAATAGAATCAGATTTATATGAAAATTTTGTTGGCAAGAATCCCAACGTTATCAAAACTCCACTCTACGCATTGAATCATGGTCTGGGACCATCACCAATGATTCTAGAAGGGCCAAAATCTCTAAACCCCAAACCCCCAAACCTTAAACCCTAAACCAAAACCAAACCCTAAACCGCACTTTCTCTCTCTAGCCCAAAACGCTCTCCCTTCTCTCTAAAAAGAGGAGAAAATCACAAACCTTCCAAAACCTCAATCCACCACCAGACATACCACCTTTACTTGTGGATTTCAACCCCAAACAACCAAAAACCATCCAGCACTCCAAGCCACAATGG
>NW_019259864.1:0-492 GCF_002742605.1 Olea europaea var. sylvestris
ATTTCCGATCAACCTGGAAAATTTTAGCCCATTTCGACACAGTCGCGAAAAATGACGAAATTGCCCTCCGCGCGATTTTTTTTCCGATCAACCTGCAAAATTTAAACCCATTCCGACACAGTCGCGAAAAATGACGAAATTGCCCCCGGCGCGATTTTTATTTCCGATCAACCTGCCAAATTTAAGCCAATTCCCACACAGTCGCGAAAAATGACGAAATTGCCCCGGCGCGGTTTTTAATTTCGGTCAAACTGCCAAATTTAAGCCCTTTCGGACACAGTCGCGTAAAATGACGAAATTGCCCCGGCACGGTTTTTTTTCCAATCTACCAGTCAAATTTTAGCCCATTACGACACAGTCGCGAAAAATGACGAAATTGCCACCGGCGCGATTTTAATTTCCGACCAACCGGCCAAATTTAAGGCCATTCCGACACAGTCGCGAAAAATGACGAAATTGCCCCCGCGCGGTTTTTTTTTCCGAATTACCTGC
>NW_019259864.1:676-1053 GCF_002742605.1 Olea europaea var. sylvestris
GATCAACCTGTCAAATTTTAGCCCATTCCGACACAGTCGCGAAAAATGACGAAATTGCCCCTGCGCGATTTTTATTTCCGATCAACCTGCCAAATTTAAGCCCATGCCGACACAGTTGCGAAAAATCACGAAATTGCCCCGGCGCGGTTTTTGTTTCCGATCAACAACTCAAATTTTGGCCCATTCCAACACAGTCGCGAAAAATGACGAAATTGCCCCCTGCGAAATTTTTGTTTCCGATCAATAACTCAAATTTTGGCCCATTCCGATCAATAACTCAATTTCCGATGAATTTTGCAAATTTTAGCCCATTCCGACACAGTGGCGAAAAATGACGAAATTGCCCCGGCGCGGTTTTTGTTTCCGACCTACCTGTC
>NW_019259865.1:0-1053 GCF_002742605.1 Olea europaea var. sylvestris
CTAATAGTTTTTTTTTTTTTTTTTTTAAATAAATAAAATTTATTCGTAAGGTCAAAACAGCTAAAAAAATTAGATTAGTCCCACTGTGGTTATATCTTGGCTTCGCCCCTGCTATCAATTGCCAACTCTCCTTGAGTAAAGAGGAGCATAAACTTTTCAAAGCATCAGTGACCCAAAACAAATCTGTACTACTTTATGTAAACAATGATAGCAACAAGCACCATATATGTAGAAATTGACTGTAACAAGAAAACATAAAGCCAAAAAAGGAGAAACAAAGGAAATTCATTTCAGAACATGAACAATGAGTGTTAACAATCTAAATGAGAAAACCGAGAACCTCGTGCATATGTCACATTAAATGTTACTTCTTATACACAAACTCTAATTAGGTAGCAAAAGAAAAAAACATAGAGGGTTTGAAAAAATTGGAATAAATTAAATTATTTTTAATTTGTCCACTAAATTAATCTCCAAAACATCAGTAAAAACACGCAAATTCGTAATTTACATACATTTTTAGCAACAATAAATAAAACCCATAACATTTCACACATAATTCCCAGAAAAGCAATCTTTTCCCCAAAAAATTTACAATCGACCTACCCCAAAAGACAAACTTAACACAAACGAATGAAGAGTGAAATTGACAGTAAAAGAGAAATCATACCGTCAGTTTCCAGGCAAATTCGGCATTGAATTTGCTCCCCAGGCCCCGCTTCAAGGTCGATTTCCAAAGGTTCGTTAATCGGAGGATTCATCAGTGGTGAAGAATCGGAGAGATCACCACCCATTTTATTCCACGCTAATCTTAACTCACGCTTCCACTAATCGAACCCTGAAATGGTGAAAGATAATTATTTTAATCCAATTGAGTGATTCAATCACACAAAGAGGGTAAAACCCTTAATTCTCCGTTGACTCTGTGTGTAATTGTGTGTGTATTAACAGATAGATACAAATAAATGTATCTACTGTTTTGGTTTTGTAGAGGAAGGTCCGAGGGGTTTAGACATGAGACCAAGAAAGAGGAAAGTGCTGCGAAAATCTTTT
>NW_019259866.1:0-140 GCF_002742605.1 Olea europaea var. sylvestris
GAGGCAATGGCTTTCTGTTTTAATCTCCATTTTGCAATCAATGATGACTTTGAAGTCTAATATAATGCGAGTGATGTTGAGATAGTCGATAATGACTTTCAATGCGCTTTCTATTTTCTTGATAGTTCAATGTTGTTAAT
>NW_019259866.1:9569-9783 GCF_002742605.1 Olea europaea var. sylvestris
TTTTTGAAAAATAAATAAGGAGGCCTCTCCGTCCCAAACGAGAACTGATTTTCAACCCTTCCTATTCTGTGATCCCGATAATGTGGTGAATCTTCGATTTGAGGGGTCTAAGATGGGAGCATTGGTCTTGAGAGCATTATTCGAGATGGGATAGGCTTAGTGCTCATGGCTCTTGCAGCAAGGGTGGATGGTCTTTTCTTTATTCAGAAGTGGT
>NW_019259866.1:17093-17427 GCF_002742605.1 Olea europaea var. sylvestris
ATCATTTCAACACATTGTAGGAGAACCCAAAGTCGTAATCTAACATGGGCGAAGACACGAGAACTTAAAAACATCATGGAGTGTAGCATTGATGATACTGTACCCGTGTTATAATCGGGCATACTTTCATCAATGCTATACTCAATAATGCTTTTAATGTTGGATTTGTGACTCAAATTAAATTGGGTTTCATGTTTTGGGCCATTGTGTATCAAGCTAGGATTCAATCTGGGGAAAAAATAGCCCTAACGTATATTTAATTGAATTTTTATAATAAGAAGAGTATAGGTATTTTATTTTTTTGAAAAATAAATAAGGAGGCCTCTCCGTCCCA
>NW_019259866.1:27219-27611 GCF_002742605.1 Olea europaea var. sylvestris
AGATTGAATTAGAATAATTAAAAAATCATAAATCACTTTTATTTATTTATTTTGAATCTAATTAAAGATTAGTACACTCAATTTTCAACCCATTTCCAGTCCCATAAAATCCAAGTTTTGATTATTGTTTATACGTCTAAAAATAGACTGAAATTAAGAGGAATCATAGAATAAAAATTTTTGTTTTAATATACAGGAGGATTCTTTTAATTCTTACATTTCTTTTCAATAGAAAATGTCTTGTATAGTGTACTGCACTGCTGACTTGTGCAGCTAGAAGCCTAGAACAACCTTGTACTACTAACTGAAAAAGCAATAGTTTAATGGTCATACAATTGGTAGTACTTTATATTATAGTATCATTCTATATTAACAATCATTTCAACACATTG
>NW_019259867.1:0-1053 GCF_002742605.1 Olea europaea var. sylvestris
AATTAGCATGCGCGAAGAAAAAGATTAAACTGAATCACACTGTGTAAAGTGAAAAGGTAAAATATGCAGATAAACGGGGATATTGATGGAATTTATGTTTCGAGTATCCCAGAAAAGTTCAAAATATTTAAATTCATGATCCAATGGATTAGCTAAACCAATGGACTTCATTTGCTGCATATTTCAGTTACACGAAAATACTCCTACATACTTGTGGATATTACTTGAGATGTAATTGTACAACAAATTTCTCGAGTTTTAGTTCCATTGTTACCTCTTTGAACACATATAGCTTTATAAGACTGATACACATAGTCAAATAGTCTAAAATTGAAAATATGGGGTGGGATCATAGGATTGCAAGGCAATTAAACAACCACCTGCACTCACTTCAGGCTTTCCATGCAGTTTCATCATTATAGGAATTGATGGTCCATATACATCAGCATCCAGCAGCCCAATTTTAAGCTGACACTTCTTGGCGATTGAAACCGCCAAATTCACTAAATATTAACAAATTTTAGTAATCCAATTGTAGTGTTATTAAATGTCAAACTAACACACATGCCACAAAACCAACTTCTAATACAAACTAAAACCAACGAGAATCACTTCCTATACTCATTTCACCTGTATATATTAATCATCCATCCCCCCAAAAATACAAGTTCCCCTTATATATTGTGAAATAAGATGTAATAAGCAAAGAATAAATTGTTACAAGATACCAGCGGTAGTGGATTTTCCAACGCCACCCTTGCCAGAAGCAACTGCTATGATATCGTTAACCCCTTCGATTTTCAGGTTTTGCAGATGGGGTTCCTTTCCACTCTGCAAAGCAAAACCCCTGGTGGCTCCAGGCTTCAAAAATTGACACAAGAATCAATCTTCGTCTTTGTTGTAGAGAATTTAGATGTGGAAATTTGATGAAACTCGTAAATGAAAAACTTACAGCGAAGTGTCTCGGAAAACGGTTCATGAACGAATTCAGTTTAAAAATCGACAGAACAGAAAAAAATTTGCCACAAATAGTACAAACTTCTCGAGGCTCTA
>NW_019259868.1:0-1053 GCF_002742605.1 Olea europaea var. sylvestris
AATTATGTCAAGTTGAAGAAGTGCTGGACAGAAATTAACAAATAAAAGCGGCACCAGGGGCAATTTTGTCATTTGTCGCGACGATGTCGGAATGGGCCGAAATTTGGCAAGTCAATTGGAAACGGCCCGCGAAATTGGACTCGGGGCATAGACCCGAGATCACGGGATTTTAGCCAAATTCCTTCGTTTGGACCCTCGAATAATGAATTTCCTTATTAATTATGTCAGGTTGAACAAGTGAAGGAGAGAAAATTAACAAAGCAAAACCGCACCAGGGGCAATTTTGTTATTTGTCGCGACGATGTCGGAATGGGCTAAAATTTGGCACGTTGATTGGAAAGGACCTTCGAAATTGGACTCGGGGCACAGACCCGGGAACACGGGGTTTTAGCTGAATTCCTTCGTTTGGGCCACTGAATAATTAGTTTCCATAGTAATTATGTCTGGTTGAAGAAGTGCTGGACAGAAAATTAACAAAGAAATATCGGACCTAGGGCAATTTTGTCATTTGTTGCGACGCTGTCGGAATGGGCCGAAATTTGGAAGGTTGATTGGAAACGGCCCGCGAAATTGGACTCGGGGGCACAGACTCGGGATCACGGGATTTTAGCCAATTTCCTTCATTTGGGCCTCCGAATAACTAATTTCCGTATTAATTATGTGTGGTTGAAGAAGTGTTGGATAGAAAATTAACAAAGGAAAATCGCACCTGGGGCAATTTTGTCATTTGTCGCAACGGTGTCGGAATGGGCCGAAATTTGGCAGGTTGATTAGAAACGGCCCGCGAAATTGGACTCGGAGCATAGACCCGAGATTATGGGATTTTAGCCAAATTCCTTTGTTTGGGCCTCCGAATAATTAATTTTCTTATTAGTTATGTTAGGCTAAAGAAGTGCTGAACAGAAAATTAACAAAGCAAATCCGAACCAGAGGCAATTTTATCATTTGTTGCGACGGTGTCGGAATGGGCTAAGATTTGGCAGGTTGTCTTGAAACAACCTGCGAAATCGGACTCGAGGCGCAGACCCGAGATCACGAGATTTCAGGCAAATT
>NW_019259869.1:0-1053 GCF_002742605.1 Olea europaea var. sylvestris
CTTCAATTCCTTCTTGAATCCTTGTGAAATCAAGCCCAAGATTGTGTTTCTTGCCTTCAAATTGAGTGTATTTCTTCTCCTTGATCGTTCCTGTCGCTTCTGGACGTCTTGTTGCTATTTAAACCCGTCCAAATTAGGTTACCAAAGGAGTTGCAATCGTATAAGGAAAGTGCAAAATTCGGAAAAATTTATACCTATGCAACCGCATAGGCATAACCTATGCGATCGTATAGGTTTAATAAAAATGCCCTTTTTCAACCCTGGAGGTTCACTCGCGACCGCATAGGTTTTATACTATGCGGTCGCATAGTATAGCTAGCTTCTAGTTTAATTCATTTTGGTCCTCAAGTTTCATTCCTTCACTCCTTGACCTCCTCTCTTGTTCCTAGTTGCTCCAATGGTCCCTTATAACTTCCAATTGGTGCTTGGCTTGATCAATTGCTTGATGTGTTCATCGGGTCAACTTTCAGATAATTGCAATTTGATCCCTGAATTTTCTCTTTGCTTCAATTTGGTCCTTTTTCGGCTCTTTTCTCCTGAATTCCACTATTTCCATAGAATTTCCTACATTGCATGAATTTGACAAAGTTAAGTAACAATTAAATCAATTTACCTGTATTTAAGTCATGTTTGTGATGTAAATAAGTGTGCAAAAACACACTTATCATGTGTTGTCAAGACAATTGAGGATGTAGTTCCTGCACAGGAAGTCACTATGACTCCATGCATCGAATGTTGCTCATTTTTTTGAATCTGTTTCTTCCTCCTCAACAGTTGGAGCATCTTCACTCAAGAATTTTGCCAAATTCAAAGTTGTGAGATAAAACAAATTTTCTGTTACCATCTTTTAAAATCCACTCCTGTGAATTTTTCTGGTTTCTCCCCGTGAGCATTGTTTGGGTGAACTACAGATGTGTTGTTACTTGCCATAGTCTAACAAAATTTCAGAATATAAATTAGCATGTAAATAAAAAAAAAATTTGTCATAAAATTGTTGAAAAACTTCGAGAATGTCATGCGATAATTTACAAAAATAAATAGCAAATAAATATT
>NW_019259870.1:0-1053 GCF_002742605.1 Olea europaea var. sylvestris
TGATCAATGTTCGTAATTTAATTGAATGTCTCTCTCAATAGCGAGCAAATTTATTCCCCTTATGTGACCATTCTATTTCTCAATGAAAGATGTAAACATGATAAATACATTAACAAGTGTTAGAATATATATTGAAGCCATATGAAGTACAGATGTATATCTCTATCCTCTATCGAACTTTGCAATATTTATTATAATGTGCTTAAACTATATTGTCTCTCTTGATAACAATAAAATTCACTAACAATTCAATTGGTGATCAAAAGTTGAAAAGAACGATAAAAACAATAATAAACATCCACATATCAAAATAAATTAAAGTAAAAAAATTAAAAGAAATATTTGCTTAAATGAAATATTTGCTTAAAAGAATAAATGAAATAATAAATGATAAAAACAATAATAAATGAAATATTTGCTTAAAAAAACTATTAGATGTTTATATTTTAGGTCCAAATAAGTGCATATAATACATGTATCAGCCTCCAAAAAGGGAACTAAGTAAAAAACAATAAGACTTCAAAATATTGATGTCGTAACCACATTGTCAACCAAATAAAGGTTTTGACCAAAAAATAAAGGGTTAATAGCACAAAACGTCCCTACGTTTGAAACTTATTGCGAAAAATGTCCCTACATTTCATTTTTTTACATTTTCGTCCTTATTTCAACGTTTCATTACAGAAAACGTCATTTTCACCATTTTTGAATGTAAAATGACCAAAATACCCTCATATTTAAATAAAACAAAAAAGAAAAAGAAAAAAGAAAAATAAAGAATAAATTGCAATCTTATTCCTAAATATTTTAAAAAGTGTAAGTGAGTTCAAATAATTATTAAAATGCATAATAGCACAAAACGTTTTTATGTTTGGCATGTAGTGTGCAAAACATCTTTACGTTCCAAATGGATGAAAATGACGCTTTTCGCAATAAAACGTGAAAATATGGATAAAAATACAAAAAAAAAAAAATTGAAACATATGAACGTTTTCGCAAGAAATGTCAAACGTAAGGATGTTTTATGCTATTATGCCTTATTAAAATTGAAAC
>NW_019259871.1:0-1053 GCF_002742605.1 Olea europaea var. sylvestris
AGTCCAATTTCTGGGGTCATTTCCAATCAACTTGTCAAATTTCGCCCATTCCGAAACCGTCACGACAAATGACAATATTACCCCTAATGCGGTTTTTCATTGTTAATTTTCTGTCCAACACTTCTTCAACCTGACAAAATTAATACGAAAATTAATTAATCGAAGGCCTAAACGAAGTAATTTGGCTAAAATCCCGTTATCCCGGGTCTGTGCCCATAGTCCAATTTCTGGGGCCATTTCCAATCAACCTACCAAATTTCGGTCCATTCCGACACCGTCACGACAAATGACAAAATTTCCCCTAGTGCGATTTTTCTTTGTTAAATTTTTGTCCAACACTTCTTCAACCTGACATACTTAGTACTGAAACTTATTATTCGGAGGCCTAAACGAAAGAATTTGGCCAAAATCCCGTGATCCCGGGTCTGTAAATCGAGCCCAATTTCTCGAGCCGTTTCCAATCAACCTGCCAAATTTCGGCCCATTCTGACACCGTCGTGACAAATGACAAAATTGTCCCTGGTACGATTTTGCGTTGTTAGTTTTCTATCCAACATTTCTTCAACCTCACATAATTAATGCGAAAATTAATTATTTGGAGGCCTAAATGAAGGAATTTGGCTAATATCCCATGATCCCAGATATGTGCCCTTAGTCCAATTTTTGGGGCCGTTTCCAATCAACCAGCCAAATTTTGGACCATTCCGAAACCGTCGTGACAAATGACGAAATAGCCCCTGGTGCGATTTTTCTTTGCTAATTTTCTGTCCAACACATCTTCAACCTGACGTAATTAATACGGAAATTAATTATTCGGAGGCCTAAACGAAGGAATTTGGATAAAATTTCGTGATCCCGGGTTTGTGCCCTGAGTCCAATTTCTCGGGCCGCTTCCAATGAACCTGTCAAATTTCGGCCCATTCCGACACCGTCGTGACAAATGACAAAATTGTCCCTGGTACGATTTTGTGTTGTTAGTTTTCTATCCAACACTTCTTCAACCTGACATAATTAATACGAAAATTAATTATTTGGAGGCCTAAATGAAGGAAT
>NW_019259872.1:0-1053 GCF_002742605.1 Olea europaea var. sylvestris
TCTTTGGTCTCCTTGTTAGGGAAGGTCTAATCTCTCTTTAGTTATTTACCTATGCTTTCATGCTCCCTATGTCTCTATATTTGGATTGATATTACTAATTTTCTTCAGAGAATAAAGTAACTTGTTTTTATTTATGGTATATTTGATCTGTCGGATTAGATAGTTAGATCTGTGGATCATTAAGAATGAGAGATTTGTCTAGTTCTCGTTCAGTTACGCCCATGCCTTGATGATTTGGAACATTGGGATATACTTATTAAGTATTTTACTTCTGGATAATTGAGTGATTTGCTTATATTTAAGGCGCAGAGTGGTTTAATGTGTTGGATTGAATTGGTAAGCCGTGATTTGAAAAATAGAGATATACTGGTAATTCGTCTATGACTAGGGTACTTGAGTGAAAAGTAATTGCCACGCGTTTTCCATAACGTGAAATTATCGCAAGTGTATGGTGTCAAATTTTGTACTATAGTATTAAAGTAAGAGTGTGGAACTCACAGAGATTGTGATTTAACTCTCATAAGTACTATAATTGTGTAATTTCTACTTTATTCAAATGAATAGATGATTGAATCAATGAATGTTTTAAACTTATCTAATGTGTGTTCACGAAATATTTTATTTCGATTTAAATCACCGCAAGTGTACAATTCGTTAACAAGTAATAAAGTGAATTTTTAGAGTCCGGATATCGTCCCATAGAGATTGAGTAATTTAATTGTACTTATCTCTGCCTTAACCGAATCTAAATGATCAATTATGAGTTTTTATCCTAGGAAATCCTAAATCTAAGCTAGAGTACCAATGTTATGAATTGGATGGTATGCTATGCAAAACAACGTTTAATTTAACGAAAATGCAGTTTGATATTGGGACTCATGTTAAATGTATTCAATGAATGTGAGATATACTAGAATCACGAATTCCCAAGTAATGTTCTATTTAATCTTAATTCCACACTTTGACAACACGATGACATTTTGAAGAATCAATACTCCTAAATCTATCCAATACTCTCTCTCGAGATGAATTGAACCTATTCTCATACACCAC
>NW_019259873.1:0-1053 GCF_002742605.1 Olea europaea var. sylvestris
AAAAATAAAAAATAAAAATAAATAAATGAAAATTTCAATGTTTCAGATGGCATCAATCTTTTCATAGATTTTCCATATCATATAGCATCCTTCCTTAAACATGATTAATTATTTTGACGCTAATTTTCAGTGAGCTGCAACTATTAAGACACCATCTGGCAAGTTTATTCATACTTCTAAATCGTATGGTACCAGTAAATCACAAGTTTATACCTTATAGAAGAATCAGTAAGCTGCAGAGCATTAAAAAATGCTAGAAAAACTATTTCATACTTTTTAAGTTCCAGCACACCTGAATTAGTTAAATCCATTCATGCAAGTTCACTGCTGGTACTGATAATCAACACAAACAATGTACAGCAGCCCAAAAGAAGAATATAAAGTATCCATAAATTCGAAAACAAAGAGATACAGAAGAGTTACAACATTAGTAAAAGAATTATTTCTATTTTGACATGTTATACACTAATGTAAGTAGTAAAAGACTTGATAGTTTACCCTTTAGAATGAGACTTCTTCTTTCGTGGAAAGAATTCTTTAGAGTGGATTTTAAAACGCTATGCAGTTTTCTATATAGAATCATCCTTATGGTAATGATAACACAACTTAAGCCGTGATCTCCAATCCAGTGTTGTATCACTAAAAGTCTAGACTCAAATAAAAGCCAATGAGTTCATATTCTTCTTTCTCTTGTCTTCATAAAAAGTCACATTGAACACACATGTACAGTATAGAAAGCAAATTGTTCTTATCAAATGAACAAGTACAGAGTGAGTTAATACTTACTGGTTTTTTGTATGATACTCATACAAGAGAACTAATGCAAAGCAACATGCGTATAAATAACCATGTATGATGTTCAAAAGATGGGGTTAATTGTGAAATCAAATGATTGCAAAAGCAGTTGATACACGATGAACTACAACAACTCCAAAGAAATAACGACTATACAACTGAAAACATAAACAGAGGGATGTTCTGAAAGAAGACAAATTTGATATGATATGACATGCCCCTAAGAATAAAGGTTTGTTAGTTAAATACTTTCTGTGA
>NW_019259874.1:0-1053 GCF_002742605.1 Olea europaea var. sylvestris
ATTGAGCGTAACTTTTGCACACGGTGTCCGTTTTGGGCCCATAAGAACTTTTTAGAAATGTAGCGACCGTTTTGGATTGAACTTACCACTTCGTCGTGACGGATGAGGGATTTTGCCCATTTTTCGAAAGAATGAGCACTTGCATATTTGGAACGCATGGAGAGTCGGCGTATGAAGAATTGAGCGTAACTTTTGCACACGGTGTTCGTTTTCGGCCCATAAGTACTTTTTGAAAATGTAGCGACAGTTTTCGATTGAACTCACAACTTCGTCGTGACGTATGAGGGATTTCGGGCATTTTTCGAAAGAATGAGCACTTGCATATTTGGAGCGTTTGGACTGTCGGCGTTCGAAGAATTGAGCGTAACTTATGCACACGGTGTCCGTTTTGGGCCCATAAAAACTTTTTGGAAATGTAGCGACCGTTTTGGATTGAACTCACCACTACATCGTGTCGGCCATTTTTCAAAAGAATGAGCACTTGCATATTTGGAACGCTTGGAGAGTCACCGTATAAAGAATTGAGCGTAACTTTTGCACACGGTATCCGTTTTGGGCCCATAAGTACTTTCTGGAAATGTAGCGACCGTTTTGGATTGAACTCACCACTACATCGTGTCGGCCATTTTTCAAAAGAATGAGCACTTGCATATTTGGAACGCTTGGAGAGTCACCGTATAAAGAATTGAGCGTAACTTTTGCACACGGTGTCCGATTTGGGCCCATAAGAACTTTTTGGAAATGTAGCCACCGTTTTGGATTGAACTCACCACTTCGTCGTGACGTATGAGGGATTTTCGTCATTTATCGAAAGAATGAGCAGTTACATATTTGGAACGCATGGAGAGTCGGCGTATGAAGAATTGAGCGTAACTTTTGCACACGGTGTCCGATTTGGGCCCATAAGAACTTTTTGGAAATGTAGCGACCGTTTTGGATTGAACTTACCACTTCATCGTGACGGATGAGAGATTTTGGCCATTTTTCGAAAGAATGAGCACTTGCATATTTGGAACGCGTGGAGAGTCGGCGTATGAAGAATTGAGCGTAACT
>NW_019259875.1:0-1053 GCF_002742605.1 Olea europaea var. sylvestris
GCACTTCTTCAACCTGACATAATTAATAAGAAAATTAATTATTCGGAGGCCCAAATGAAGGAATTTGGCTATAATCCCCTGATCCCAAGTCTGTGGCCCGAGTCCAATTTCGCGGGACGTTTCCAATCAACCTGCCAAATTTCGGCCCATTCCGACACCGTCGCATCAAATGACAAAATTGTCCCTAATGCGGTTTTGCTTTGTTAATTTTCTATACAGTACTTCTTCAATCTGGCATGATTAATAAGGAAAATAATTATTCGGAGGCCCAAATGAAGGAATTTGGCTAAAATACCGTGATCCCGGGTTTTTGCCCTGTGCCTAATTTCGCGGGCATTTGTAATCAACCTGCCAAATTTCGGCCCATTCCGACACTGTCGCGAAAAATGGCAAAATTGCCCCTTGTGCGGTTTTGCTTTGTTAATTTTCAATCCAACACTTCTTCAACCTGACATAATTGATAAGGAAATTAATTATTCGGAGGCCCAAATGAAGGAGTTTGGCTAAAATGCCGTGATCCCGAATCTGTGCCCCAAGTCCAATTTCGTGGGCTATTTCCAGTCAACCTGGCAAATTTTGGCCCATTCCGACACCGTCGCGACAAATTACAAAATTGCCCCTGGTTCGATTTTTCTTTGCTAATTTTTTGTCCAGTAACTCTTCAACCCAACATAATTAATAAGGAAATTAATTCTTCATAGGCCCAAACGAAAGAATTTTGCTAAAATCCAGTAATCCCAGGCCTGTGCCCCGTGTCGAATTTCGCGGGCCGTTTCCATTCAACCTGTCATATTCCGGCCCATTTCGACACCATCGCGAAAAATGACAAAATTGCCCTTGGTGCAGTTTTCCTTTGTTAATTTTTTGTCCAACACTTCTTCAACCTGATATAATTAATAAGGAAGTTAATTATTCGGAGGCCCAAACGAAAGAATTTGGCTAAGATCCCGTGATCCCGGGTCTGTGCCCCGTGCCCAATTTCGCGGGCCGTTTTCAATCAGCCTGCTAAATTTCAGCCCATTCTGACATCGTTGCGACACATGACAAAATTGC
>NW_019259876.1:0-1053 GCF_002742605.1 Olea europaea var. sylvestris
GAAACAAAAACCACGCCAGAGGCAATTTCTTCATTTTTCGCGACTGTGTCGGAATGGGCTAAAATTTGAAAGGTTAATCGGAACCAAAAACCGCGCCGGCGGGCAATTTCGTCATTTTTCACGACTGTGTCGAAATGGGCCAAAATTTGAGTGATTGATCGGAAACAAAAATCGCGCCGGGGCAATTTCCTCATTTTTCGTGACTGTGTCGGAATGTGCTTAAATTTGGCAGGTTGATTGGAAAAAAAAATCGCGCCGGGGGCAATTTCGTCATTTTTCGCTACGGTGTCGGAATGAGATAAAATTAGACCGGTTGATCCTAAACAAAAATCGCGCCGGGGTAGTTTCGTCATTTTTCTCGACTGTGTCGGAATAGGCTTAAATTTGACTGGTTGATCGGAAACAAAAATCGCGCCAGGGGCAATTTCATCATTTTTCGCGACTGTGTCGGAATGGGCTAAAATTTAACAGGTTGATCGTAAACAAAAATCGCGCTGGGGGCAATTTCGTCATTTTTCCCGACTGTGTCGGAATGGGCTAAAATTTGACAGGTTGATCGGAAACAAAAGCCGTGCCGGGGGGCAATTTCGTCATTTTTCGCGACCTTGTCGGAATGGGCCAAAATTTGAGTGATTGATCTGAAACAAAAACAACGCCTGGGCAATTTCGTCATTTTTCGCAACTGTGTGGGAATGGACTTAAATTTGGCAGGTTTATTGGAAATAAAAATCGCGCCGGGGGCTATTTCGTCATTTTTCGCGACTGTGTCGAAATTGGCTAAAATTTGACTGGTTGATCGGAAATAAAAATCGCGTCTGGGGCAATTTCGTCATTTTATGCGACTGTGTCGGAATGGGCTTAAATTTTGCAAGTCGATCGGAAATAAAATCCTGCCGAGGGGCAATTTCGTCATTTTTCGCGACTGTGTCGGAATGGGCTAAAATTTGACCGGTTGATCGGAACCAAAAATCGCGCCGGCGGGCAATTTCGTCATTTTTCACGACTGTGTCGAAATGGGCCAAAATTTGAGTGATTGATCGGAAACAAAAATCG
>NW_019259877.1:0-4906 GCF_002742605.1 Olea europaea var. sylvestris
GCAAACACTTTGCCCCCTTGGTATTTCGGTTGAGGTCTATGCGACCGCATAGACCAAACCGGGTTTCAACAAAAATTTTTTTTAATAACTTAAAATTTAAACTCCCCCAAAATCGGTTTTTCACTTAAAAATTTGACTCCAAAAGAGGAATATGCTTATCAAAACTTGGTACTAAAATCGATTTTTCATAAATGTTGTCCCGCATTCTGAAAGCTTAACCAAAATGAACATCTTCGCACATCGGAATGCGTGACACACACTCGAACACCCAAACACTTCATTTAGCACCCATTCATGCAACATTAAACGTGTAGGGCCTAGGCTATCATGCAAAATATGATCGATGACCTACGAAACAAACTAAAATCAAACAAATTCCTAAACGAATGCAGTGCAATAAAATAAAATAAAGGATACAGTGGGTTGCCTCCCACTCAGCGCTATGTTATAGTCGATAGCTCGACTTTACCGTAATGCATCATTCTGGTGATCCAAGTTGGACGGTAGACTTGTCCTTTGAGAAATCACCGCCCCAGTAGTGCTTCAACCGCTGTCCATTGACTTTAAATGTCCCCTTGCTGTCGTGAGTGATCTCAATTGTCCCATGTGGAAATACTTGTGTAATGGTATATGAACCAGACCATCTCGATCTCAATTTTCCTGGAAACAGTTTAAGCCTGGAGTTGTAGAGTAGCCTTTCTGCCCCACCTTAAAGTCACGCCTCTGGATATGCATGTCATACCATTTTTTGGTGCGCTCTTTGTAGATCTTTGAGTTCTCATAGGCTTCCATTCTGAGTTCATCAAGTTCATTCAGTTGTAACAGTCGTTTTTCACCTACAGCCTTCAAATCCAAGTTCAACTTCTTCATTGCCCAGTAAGCATGATGTTCGATCTCGAGAGGTAGATGTCATGCTTTCCCAAAAACCAGTCGATATGGAGACATTCCTATAGGAGTCTTGAATGCAGTCCTGTAGGCCCACAAGGCATCATCCAGTTTCTTTGACCAATCCTTTCGTGATGAGTTAACTGTGACTTCCAGAATATGCTTCAATTGCCTATTGGATACTTCGTCCTGTCCGCTGGTTTGGGGATGATATGCGGTGGCTATGCGATGCTTGACGCCATATTTTGATAACAACTGCTCAAACTGACGATTGCAGAAATGTGTGCCCCCGTCACTGATTATGGCTCTCGGTGTCCCAAACCGGGTGAAAATATTCTTCTTCAAAAACTCAATCACCACTTTCCCATCATTTGTAGGCAATGCAACCGCTTCAACCCACTTCGAAACATAGTCCACCGCCACTAAAATGTATTGATTTGAGAAAGATGGTGGGAATTGCCCCATGAAATCGATCCTCTAGACGTCAAATGATTCCACCTCCAAGATACTACTCAAAGGCATCTCATTTCTTCTAGAGATGTTACCCATGCGCTGACATCGGTCACACCTCTTTACAAACTCAAACGCGTCCTTAAAGAGTGTGGGCCAGTAAAAACCTGATTGGAGAATTTTCGCCGCTGTCTTAGAAGTACCAAAATGCCCTGCATATATAGATGAGTGACAGTTCTCTAATATCAAAGGCACCTCTTCCTCTGGTACACAACGCCGAACGATTTGATCAGCCCCCCGCCTGTAGAGAATGGGGTCTTCCCAAAAGTAGTACTTCAATTCTGCGAAGAATTTCTTCTTCTGGTGACTTGAGTAATCTGGCGGTATGATAGACCTGGCTAGATAGTTAACTATATCTGCATACCAGGGTGTTTCCATCACACCAAAAATCTGCTCATCTGGGAAGATCTCGTTTATTTCCACTGTCTCTTCCTGTTCTGTGTCCTCAAGCCGAGATAGGTGGTCTGCTACCATGTTTTCACTGCCTTTCTTATCCTTGATTTCCAGGTCAAACTCTTGAAGTAGAAATATCCAACAGATGAGGCGTGGCTTAGCATCCTTCTTCTCCATCAAGTATCTGATGGCAGCATGATCTGTGTAGACTATGACCTTCGACCCCACAAGGTATGATCGAAATTTGTCAAACGCATAGACTATAGCAAGAAGCTCTTTCTCCGTAGTGGCATAATTTAACTGAGCATCGTTCAAAGTCTTACTTGCATAGTAGATCACGTGAAATAACTTATTCCTTCGTTGACCCAACACGGCTCCCACAGCATAATCACTGGCGTCACACATTAATTCAAATGGCAGATTCTAATCCAGTATGATAATTACAGGTGCTGAAGTCAACTTCTCTTTCAAAGTGTTAAAGGCCTGCAGACACTCATCATTAAACTCAAATGTGGACTCCTTCATCAGTAAACAGCATAGAGGTTTGGTAATTTTTGAAAAATCCTTGATAAGCCTTCTGTAGAATCCAGCGTGCCCAAGAAAACTGTGAACACCCTTCACTGAGGTAGGTGGTGGTAGATTCTCGATCACCTGAATCTTTGTCCTGTCCACTTCAATACCCTTTGCTGAAATTTTGTGCCCTAGTACGATGCCTTCTTGCACCATAAAGTGACATTTCTCCCAATTCAACACCAAGTTGGTCTCTGTACACCGTTGTAGCACAAGACTTAGATGCTCCAGGCACTCATCAAATGAAGATCCAAACACAAAGAAGTCATCCATGAATACCTCGATGAATTTCTCAATCATGTCTGAGAAAATAGCCATCATGCAGCGCTGAAAGGTAGCGGGAGCGTTGCATAATCCAAAAGGCATCCTTCTGTATGCAAAGGTGCCATAGGGGCAAGTGAAAGTGGTCTTCTCCTGATCGTCTGGTGCCACTGGAATCTGATTATACTTGGAGTACCCATCTAGGAAACAGTAGTGCTAATGCCCTACTAATCTCTCCAACATCTGATCAATGAACGGTAATGGAAAGTGATCCTTTCAAGTAGCTGAGTTAAGCTTACGGTAGTCAATGCACACTCTCCATCCGGTCACTGTCCGTGTAGGAATCAACTCATTTATCTCATTTTCTATCACTGTGATTCAACCTTTCTTGGGAACAACTTGCACTGCACTAATCCATGCACTATCTGATATTGGATAAATAATGCCTGCATCGAGCAACTTCAATACCTCAGCTCTAACCACTTCCTTCATGTGTGGATTCAATCTCCGCTGTCCATCAATGCTTGGTTTAAATTTTTCCTCCATGAGTATCTTATGCATGCATATAGATGGGCTGATCCCCTTTATATCTGCAATCGACCATCCAATAGCTGTTTTATTCTCCCTTAACACCCGAAGTAGTTTTTCTTCCTCTACCTCACTGACAGCGCTTGAAATAATAACAGGTAGTGTAGAAGATTCCCCCAGGTACGCATATCGAAGATGTGGTGGCAGTTGTTTGAGTTCCAATTTGGGCGGTTTCACAATAGATGGCACTGATTTTGCAGTTCTAGTTCCCAGCTCTTCATAGTAGCGTCTGCGCATATATGGCTGGTTACTCTCCAAAAATCGAGCACATGTCTCAATCTCACTTGATTCAGAATGGGTAGATTGTGAATGTGTAATGCATGCCACATATGCATCGGAAGGATGATGTAGCTGAAATGTGTCTTGAACTATTCGGTCGACTACATCGATTTGGAAACAACTGTCTGCCTCAGTAGGGAATTTCATTGCTTTGAACATGTTGAATGAGATTTGCTCGTCACCAAGCCTTAATATCAGCTGCCCCTTCTAAACATCTACAATTGCTCTCCCAGTGGCTAAGAAAGGTCGCCCCAAAATGAGTGGAACATCTTTATCTTCTTCCATGTCCAAGATAAGAAAATCAGCTGGAAATATGAACTTCTCCACTTTTACCAGCACGTCTTCAATGATTCCTCTTGAATGTGTAAGGGATCGATCTGCTAACTACAATGTCACTGTTGTGGCTTTTGCCTCTCCCAAGTCGAGTTTCCTGAAAACAGAAAGAGGCATTAGATTAATACTTGCATCCAAATCACACAAAGCTTTATCAAAATAACAGTCTCCAATAGTGCAGGGTACAGTAAAACTCCCTGGATCTTTCAGTTTTGGGGGTAGCTTTCTCTGGATTCTGGCGCTACATTCCTCGGTCAACATTACTGTTTCGTGTTCTTCTATCTTTCGCTTGTTGGAGAGGATATCCTTCAAGAATTTTGCATAGCTCGGCATCTGGACAAGTGCTTCAGCAAATGGGATGTTGATATGCAGTTTCTTGAAAACTTCAAGGAACTTACTGTATTGCTGATCCATTTTGTGTTTTCTCAACCTTTGTGGAAACGGAATAGGAGGCTCATGAGGGTTAACATGATTAGTATTTTTACCCTGTGATGTCTTGGAATTCCTCTTAACCTCATCTCCCATTGGATTGTCAGTTTGCTCCACACTTTCTTCCTCCAAGGTTGGCATTGATTCCTTGTTGGCTCCCGAACTTGTTACATGTGGTTCCGGTAGTTGTACTCTACTTCTGGTTGTTATAGCCTTTGCATGTTCCTTAGGGTTAACTTCAGTATTGCTGGGTAGGTTTCCCGGTGCTCCACCCGTCATGGAAATTGCTATCTGTCCCACTTGTGTCTCCAAGTTCTTGATCGCTGCACTTTGATCTTGAAGCGTTGTTTTCGTCCTTCGCATAAATTAGTTATTGGCTTCCATGTACTGATTGGTGTGTGCCATAAATTTCTCGAACATATCCTCCAAATTTGGTTTTTTGTCTCACTGCTGATATTACCCTTGTGGTCTATTTTGATTCTGGTTGCTCCAAGAGAAATTTGGGTGTTTCTCCAGCCTTGATTGAAGGTTTCTGAATGTGGGTTATTCTGCTGGCGCTGACCCCATTGTGCGAATTCTGCATGTTCTACTTCTTGTGCCAGAATTGGGCAAGTAGCAGTACTGTGATTTGCTCCACATTCTTCACAACTCTGCTTCA
>NW_019259877.1:5273-5715 GCF_002742605.1 Olea europaea var. sylvestris
CCTCTTCAAATGACTCTGACTCGATCTGGTTGAATATTGAGATGTCATGCCGCATTTTAGCTACTTTAGCTGGCGAGAAGAACTTGGTGCAGAATTTATGAGCTAGCTCGTTCCAAGTGGTGATGCTTCCGACAGGGAGTGAATCCAGCCATTCGAGTGCTTTATCCCTCAAGGTGTGCGGGAACAAGCGCAGTCTTATAGCATCATCAGAGATACCTTGGTATCTGAAGTGTTGACACATATCAAGAAATCGAGATATGTGTGTATGCGGATTCTCACTAGCCATCCCATGGTATTGATGCCCATTCTGAAACAGTTGAATCACGTTTGTCTTCAGTTGGAAGTTCGGTTGCCCAAATGGAGGATATACAATACTAGATTGACTTTGCACCACCAATGGTGCCATGAAATCCCCAAGTACCATATTTCCATCCTCTTCCAC
>NW_019259877.1:6055-18403 GCF_002742605.1 Olea europaea var. sylvestris
ACTAATCGAATGAAATAAACACGCAACTGAAATGTAAATATGCAATTTTAGAACTAATGTATTGAAATGAATCGAAATAAAATCATTAAGAACTCGAATCCCCAATTGACTATTAAAAACCCTAATTTCACAAATTCAACAAATCGATGGAACAAAATGCCAATTCAATGTTCCTAAATTATCCAATACACTCTCTCGATATATATTGAATCTACTCTTACACACCACCAGCCTATATTTCTATGGATGATACAATGTACAAGAATACATGACTTTTTATGAACATCTTCATGAATTGCATAAAGCATAGAGGTAAGTTTTCATCCCCTATCGGACCCTATGTCAATTTATATTCTATCGAATTTATTCTCCTTCTTTCGAATGCAAAGAACAAATCATCTACAATCACATAACAATTGGCCAAATAATTATGGAAGCATTCAAATCATATAAATCAAACATTTGTCCAATCGAAACTATTGTTGAATTAATGAAATAATGGAAATTTAAATCATCAAAAGGTTCATCAAATTCCTAATGAACAAAAACCCTAGCCTATAATCATCATTACAAAATCAAGAAATTGAAAAACGAAATTAAAAGATAATAAGAATACACCCGTATGGAATTTCTTAAATCCGTGTGTATAATCTTCAATCCCGTCTCGAACCCGTGCGAAATTGAATCCAAAATCAAGTTTCTTGCCTCCAATTTTGGTCTCTCCCTTCTCCCTAGTCGTTCCCCCTTCTTAATATGATGAATTTGGGTATTTATATCGCCTCCAATTTAAGTAGGAAAGGAGTTTCAACCAAAACGAAAAACTACGCCCGAAGTTGCAAAACATAACTATTTACACTATGCGGTCGCATAGAAGTAGCCATCTATGTGGTTTGTGCAATTTGGTCCCTGAACTTCTTTGTTGCTTCTCTTGACTTCTTTCTTCGATTTCTTCATCTTTTCAACAATTCTTATCTTCCAATTGATGATCGACACTTTCAAATATTATGCCACTCATTCGGCACATCTTTTGAGTATTTGCACTTTAGTCCTCCAACTTTCAATTATCTTCATTTTAGTCCATCTTCCATTCTTTCTTCCTCCACTTGTTTTGCTTTGTCATTGAGCTCATACTCGGCATGTTTTTACTCTTGTTCTGCATTTAGCTCAACTTCTCAATAATTGCACTGTTGGTCCTTGAACTATCAAATTGTTGCGTTTTGGTCCTTCTTCAGCTCTTTTCTCCTGAATTCCACAATTTCCATTGAATTACCTACAATGCATGAATTTAACTGGATCAAGTCACAATTCAACCATTTTATCCATGTTTAAGTCATGTTTGTAAACCAAATAAGTGTGTAAAAACACACTTATCAGTCTTCAATTCATGAATCCTGTCCAAACAGTATGCAATTAAGGTTTGATGCCCATTATATGAGTGGTTTTTTTTTCTTTTTTTTTTTTTTTGGGGGGGGGGATTTCTTATCTTTAACTTTAGTATTAATAGGATTAAGTCACAATTCAACCATTTTATCCATGTTTATGTCATGTTTGTGAACCAAATAAGTGTGTAAAAACACACTTATCAGTCTTCAATTCATGAATCCTGTCCAAACAGTATGCAATTAAGGTTTGATGCCCATTATATGAGTGGTTTTTTTTCTTTTTTTTTTTGGGAGGGGGGAATTAGTTTTGGAATAGTGATTTTTTTGGAGAATACATCAAGCTCGTATAAAACATGATAGTTCAATCTTAAAAATCTATTAAATTAAGAAAGCCAACCAATTAATAAATAGTACAGAAATATATCAATATACTCCACAAGGAAAATGACATTTTGCAACATTAAAAATGCAATATTCGTTAATTGAGTGTTGCTAAAAGGGTCTAAGACAACATTTAATAAGTAATTGTTACCATTAATTAATATAATTGATCTTTGGTAACATTTTTTAAATGAATGTTGCTAATGTTGCCTTTTGCAATGCTTTTTTGAATGTTGCGAAAAGTTTCTTTTTTGCAACATTTTTTGAACATTGTTAAAATCTAGCTCTATGGCAACATTCAATGTCACTTGCTAGAACTCTTTATATATAGTCTTTTACAACGTTTAGTGACCATGCGAAAAGTTTCACTTTTTGCAAAGTTTTTTGAATGTTAAGAAAAAATTTACGAAAAAATTTATTTTTTGCAAAGTTTTTTGAACATCGTTAAAATCTAGTTCAATAGCAACGTTCAATGTATGTTGCTGAAACTCTTAAATATATAACCTCTCGCAACATTCATTGTTTGATGTGAAAAGATTTACTTTTTTCAGTGATAAATAAACATTACGAACAATCACTTTTTGCAACATTTTTCCATTGCAAAAAGTGAATATGACCCATTACTAGACGAAACCCAATTTACAAATTCACAATCCAAAAATCAATTCAATTCAATTACCCACAACCTTGCCAGAGCCATTTCAATTATTGGAGGAAATAAAGGGAAATGGCGGGTTGACCCGACTATATTTCCACATTGGCCTTTGACTAATTAAAAAAAGTGAAAAATGAATTTAGATAAATAAATTACAAACTCTCCATTTTGCCCTCATCTTCAACAAGCCAAGAGAGAGAAGAGAAAAAACAAAACAAAAAAAAAGAAGAAAATTTTCCAAAAAACACACAGTTGACTGTTAAGGTCGGATTTGGTCAAACTCTAACGTCCTCACAGTCTACCCAACACTACCACTTATGGGTTTAAGCTATTTATTTTTCATTTGGCATGTTTTGTGAATTTGTGTATTAAATTGTTATATGTGATGTTTATTCTTCATTATTTAGATAGATTATTGGATTTAAAATTGTTGTTCGGCAAAAAAAATGCCTTAAGCTCGTCGGAAATGGCGAGAAACCATTTTCAGCGAAACAATCACTACCACAGTCGACCCAAACCATTTTTTTCCTTTTTTAAATTTTGTTCTTTTTGTTTCTTTTCTTTTTGTTCTTTTTTTCATTTTTCTTTTTCCTTTTCTCTTTTCTTTCTTGTTCTTCTTTTCCTTTTTTTCCCATTTTTTTTGCCGTTTCTTTCAATTTTAATTAAAAATTTTTTTTTATTAGTATCGGTGTAAAATAAATCTATGTTTTGCAAGATGGAATACTATCTAGATGAGGAGTTGAGATGTATGTCGGGGCAAGCCAATTGGATCAGTAACTTTGACAGTTTCACTATAATGCTGGAGCTGCTGAATGATCAGCACACAAATATTCTATGTCAGTCCTTCTTCTAACCCCTATATCAGTTGAGGAA
Organism: Olea europaea var. sylvestris; assembly: GCF_002742605.1. Taxonomy (NCBI): domain Eukaryota; kingdom Viridiplantae; phylum Streptophyta; class Magnoliopsida; order Lamiales; family Oleaceae; genus Olea; species Olea europaea. The sequence goes on from NW_019259877.1 coordinate 9,347, forward strand.
GGCACAGTACTTCGGGCAGATCATCGATGTACTACTGTGTTGGTTGCTCATGCCGGTCGACGGTGATGCCTTCCATTTCAACCTTGGGGGTAAGGTCGCCACGTTCTCTTTGATCAAGTTTTTCTTGATGATCGGACTAAAGATTACGAACGATAAAACAACTCATGACAATATTCAGAGAAGTAACAAGTTACATGACGCTTATTTCCAGGGACAAGAGGACAGTGCTTCCGTCGCAACTAATTGGCGCAATCAAGGGATGTGACCAGATGTTAGACAAACAGAAGTTAGGTCCGATCTACATCCTTGAGAGCATGGTACGGCGTGGTCACAAAAAGATAGATTTGACCTCTTTCATTTGGATATCGTCGACAATATCGATGCCTTCAACCTTTACCTAATCACACTCGAAGTCCAAGGAGTCCGTGCGTAAGTACGATACCTATAGATTGCACCTGACGGTGCAGGTAAATGTTTAACATATTCAACGTTAAAATAATTTTTATATTGAATTTATAAATAATATTTGTATGTGTTGCAGATTTAGACATATGAGACCGTCCCTCCATTGGATACCCACTTTGCGAAGCGAGGGGAGGGGAGACACGCTGCCCTCAAATGCATCATTGGCGAGCATCCCGAGCGAACAGAAGTCCTTCTGGAAAACACTTATCGACTCTCCTCAACGACCCTCATTTGAGTATTATACATTTGTGATTTATATTGTATGTAGTTTAAAATTTCAATATATGATCATTAACTAGTTGAAATGTCAATATATCAGTTTGAACTTATAAATGATTTGACGTCGTCGATGGAGGGGGTCAAGGTCTTGTGCGTGAATTAGTCATTCTGCACACTGAAAACGACCAGATATCTGATTCGATCCTAGATCGAGATTGGATAAGTGAATTGATTATAAATTCTTGATCACCATTTTGTATGAGTTATCAATTATTAATTTAGTTAATAATTTTTAATATTATTATTTGTGTAGGACCGTAGTCCAGTTGATCAATGATCTTCTCCATCATAGGCATCACCTCCACTGAGGAGATCTTCGTATCCTCCATCTAGAGACCTTCCCCGTAGATCTCTTGCACACTATCAGGGTCATTATTTTGATGGTCTGTATGTTCGCTTGATCAGATTTATGGCGAAGGAGGCCGACGCGCTGCGATGAAAGTTGACAAGAAGGGTCGACGATCTGGATGACAATCGGTAGGAACGGTCGAGGTTTTATCCTACGATGTTGGAGTCTTACATGGCCATTATGTAGACCTTTAGGATGAAATCGCAGCACTTCGAGGTGATATAGCATGTAGAAGATAGGGTACTGGAGAGGGTGATGGGAGGGTAATTGAGAAGGTGATGGAGATGGGGTCACCGACAGCTGTGATCAGATGTTGCATTAGAATCATTTTGTTATCTGTGGAGTGAGAGCAAGTGGCCTCGTTATGGATGGACCTGTGGGAATGACAGAGGTGGCGGAGGAGAGGACGGCGGAGTGGGTGGCGAGCCCCAATGAGGTAGTGGTCTTCAAGATGAAGGGGGTGGCAAACTTGAAAGAGGTGGCGGTCCCCAAGATGGAGAAGGTAGCGGTCCCCAAGGAAGAGGAGAAGACGCCCGACATAACTGAGGCTAAGAAACGTGATGTTGATGTGCTAGAGTAAGTAGCGGCAAGAGGCCAAGATTGCCTTCACAGTATGTCGTAAAAAAGAGAAGGTTCGTTGACAAGATGCACCCCAATCTTTTTCGAAAAGTGGACCATACTGAGTGGAAAGCGTTTGAGACGAAGTGGAGAAAAATTTTGCCCGAGTAAGTATTGTATGATTTTAGTAAAGTATATTATGCTAACTCGTATATGCTTCTTTTAACATTTTCTCTATTTTTTCAGAGCTAGTCGCATTGTAGCTTAAAGGACGATACCGAACATTTACAAGTGGTTCTATAACATCACCATTTTGAAGGTTTGGCTCACCGACGATGTAAGTGAAATAGTCATGTTGTAATTTTTTTTGTATACATAATGTTTAGTTTATTAAATGAAATAACTCCATCTTTTTTGGTGTTGCTTAATGTGCTACATCGATCTGGACATGATTTTGTTGCGTGATTGGGCTGAAAGATATCCAAAATCATTTCATATTCCTGGTTGATTACTATCGAACATCAACTTCGTTCATATAGTTGCTATTGAGCATCAGTCGCTCCAACTTATGGGTAATGAATACATGATGTCCAATTATATGCTCGAGTGGGTAATCGAGATACTTTCGAGCGTCGAAGGAAAGTGATTATATATGTGTACGACCTCGATCATTCATGTCTGACATAGGCCAGCTTGAACAAAATTTGGAGCCGAAGGCTGTATCATTCCTTTGATGGCTAGACAAGTGGAGATGACTGTGCAGGATAGACTAGCTATCGTGCGGGACATGACAACGGCAAGACAGTCCATATCGTAAGTATTTGTAATTTTTAAAATTTTTAAATAGTTTTTAGCTACGCGATACCGAACTAACACATTATCGTTCAATTACAGGAGGACTGCGGCATGTTCGCCATAAAGTGCATTGACCCCTTGTTTGAGTCACATTATTTCAAAAATTTATTTTTTCAAAACTAATTTTCAACCACATTTTTAATAAAATAATATTACACGAAAATTTAAAACTTTTTCTTAATTTTTAACCACACATTTTTCATTAATCATTATTTAAAAATACATTCTTTCAATTAAACTGGGTCTCAAAAAGGGCTGAATTTTTTAGTATAGCACATAAAATTGATGGAATCAACCAATCGTGAATACAGATTTGAAGGACTAAGTAAGCGTGCAATTTAAACGAATTTAATTGTGATCTGTAAATATTGTATATTGAATTCTTTTTCTTTTTCTTTTTTGTAATTATGAGGTAATTGTAAATATTGTCAAATTTATGTAAATATTATACATTTAATTCTATTTGTAATTATGAGATAATTGTAAATATTGTCAAATTTATGTTAATATTATACATTGATTTTTTTTATAATTATGAGATAATTGTAAATATTGTACATTGTTTTTTTTTTTGTATAATTGCAAGATAATTGTAAATATTGTCAAATTTACGTAAATATTATACACTGAATTTTTCTTTGTAATTGTGAAATAATTGCTTATTTAATTATGAATAGATGTAAATATTGTTCATTTCACAACGACATCTTTTCAGACCGGTCTAATTGTCAATTAAGGGAATCTGACATGTACAAAATTGATGAGTATGTCCTATTGCTCTGCATCTACTACCCTACGCAGTCGAGAAAATTCTTCGATAAATAATATTGTAGACGTATGTGGACGTCCAAGACCACACGATTCAATTTCTAGTGGTAACAATATATTATGTGGGAGAATATGGAAGTGAACTTCCCACTTGGCTTCATTCGGTAAAGGAAATATAGTCTTAACATATACTGCTCTCCAAGAATCAACCGTATAATAAGAAGAGCATAATGTTCTCGCTGTAAAGACTCGATACGTAGCCACCGTGACTGCATGCTCATATGAAAAACTCTCCAACTAAAATCTACTACAAGTACATGTGTTGTCGTTAAATACACCATGTATGTTGTATTATGTGCAAAATTCATGGAGAAGAGCAGTGCATCCAATGGTTCCACATTCATCTTTTTCATAATTTCTACAGCCTTGAAGAGATTATCCTCTTGAATTGGGGCTAGCACGCTCATGCAACTTTGTGATTTTGCAAATTGATAATATAACCACTACTGCAGCTTGTGACAAATGTTCTCGATCATTGTGAGAATTGTTAACTCTAGATCTTTCTTGAACAGTACATTGAAAGACTCCGCGTTGTTCAACGTCATCATGTTGTATTGATGTCTTAAAAAATGTGGCCTCACTCAATGTTCGATCCCCATTTTTGTTAGATAATCCCATGTCGGGATTGATTTACTGGAAATTTCAACCATAAACTTATTACACTCCTCAACATTGTAAGCTTCGGACGCTCTCCTAAACAATGAAACGATGTCTTTATCTCGATACCTAGTCTTCAAATTACTTTGTATGTGGGTACATGCAATACCCATGATGCACTTTGAAAAACTTTAGTGATGCCATTTGATGGTCTCCGATCAGTTACAAATGTGAGGTCCTCGACTTTCCCGATCACGTTCCTTAGCTTTGTAAAAAACCAAAGTATTGACAGGTCATTCTCACATTTGACTATGCCGAATGCAATATGATAAATCTTGATATTAACATATTGACATGTAGCAATATTTAACTTGCCTTGGTATCTAACTTTCAGAGTTGTACCATCGACTATAATTATAGGTCACACTGCATTTCGATGTCCCCGAATGCATTGTCCAGGAGCTATGGAGAAAAACTTAAAGCAATTTCAACGTCTACTATTATAAGCCTCCGATTGAGACCTTGCTAATACCACTATTCCTCAACCATCGGGAAATTCCCTTTAGAAATCAAAGAGGAATCTGATTTCAATAAAATCGTCTCCCCTAATGGTATTGTCGCCATTTGCAGTTTCGGTTCTCTCTTGTCTTCAATTTTCTTTGAGCATAGCATATTTGGTAAGAAGACGAATTAGGATTCCTCACTCCAATATATGCGCTATTTGTTCAACTTATATCTATTTTTTCTGACATCGTTGCCTGATAATTATAATGTCTCTCTTCTTCTTGTTTTCTGAAATCTATTGTGAAACTCGTTTAATATTCATTTGTATATTAGCATAATTGATTTTAATATTAAGAATAATGGATTAAAAATGTGTTTTTCTAGGTCTATGGAAGATTTTATTGCAGGCAATGTGTGAACATTCGTACGGGACATAGAAAGTGCAAAGAATGCTTAGGTATAAGATTTAGCCAAAGGTACAAATTTTAATTTTTTTTTTTTTTTTTGAATTGAAAAATAAACCTTCTTGTTATCAGATTCAACCAAAAAAAAAAAAAGGAAAAAAGTTCGTGTTAAAATGGAATAATTAATTAATTTATATTTTATTTTATACACATTTTTTTTTAAATGAGTAGGAAATGAGACCTAAACCTAGACAATTTTTATTGATTGGTGTCACGTTCAACAATCACAAATTCTTCAAGTAATTTAAATTTTTAAATGCACTTGCTCTTGCTCTTTCAAGCATGTGAATAGTATGTCAATGAACAGATCTAAGAGCAATACCTTAAATCTCACCCTTGTGGAAAACCAGATTACTTGAAAAAACGGCTACTTGTGGTTTCATATCTAACCTTTAAGAATAACTTATAAAAGAAATTGTTAAAGGAAATTTGCATTCAATTTATTTGTGAAAAGTTCATTGACTTGATGTAATTTCTTACCTACTTTCTAGTTGGCTATTCGAAAGTTGAGTTTTCCTTTACACTAGAATACCTGTTTATAGGTTAATGATTGACTAACTCATATATGATCTATTGTTAACTAGATAAATTGGTAATCGTAGTACAGTTCCTGACATTGAGAAGTGCCTAGACATGGTTGCGACTTTGCAAGCTAAGAAGGGTACGGGTGAGGTTAGTTTTTCTAGTTTTAAGCATTTCTTATATATGCGTATATGGAACATTTGCCAACATTTCATACTTTCTATCCGATGTGTATTCCGTCTTTCTACGTAGAAATACAAAATCAATTTATTCAAGCAGTTCTATTGATTTGATAAATTTGCTGCCATTCCCTTGTGGAAGTGTTGGGTCTTATCTTATATGTAGGCTGAGGGTTTTGTAGTGTATAAGTTTGTCACTACAGTGTGAATAGAAGTTCAAGTTAATTAAATTATTTGAAAGATCAAGGGTGTGTGTAGAAAAACCAGAATAATATATGGAAAGATGTTATACAAGACAAAATGAAATTGTTAATCAATAATGTCACGAAAAGATGAGTTAATACACAATGTAAATCTCATGTCTCATCCAAGCAATGTACAATAATAATACAATATAATTGTCTTCCATATTTCAATATGCAATAAAATTCTTTAATTTGTCTAGCATACAAGCCTTAACACTTTGGTAATTCTTCCTCCTCTTCATCATTTGTGTCATTATTTAATGAAAAATTCCGAATTACCAAACTATCATAACAAGATTAGAAACCTGCGTTACTTTTATATATGTATTAGGTTGGATGAGCTCAATATTTTACATTTTTTCATGTCTATATCTGTTGATATCATTTATAAATCTATATAATCTACTTGGTAAAACTATTAGAATCTTTGACTCACTTTTTTAGTTAGCTTGACTGTTAATCCTGACTATTGCTCCTTGAGCCATGTTATTATTTTGAAAATGATACTTTTTTTCTTTTTTAAATAGCTCTGGCTCGGCTAATGGCCAATGGGTGTTAATCTTGATGCCATGTAGTTCATCATAGGCAAAAAGTATAGTCATCCAGACTGTTTGAATATTCTAAAGATCCCATCGTTATATAGATTTGGTCATAAAGGACTGAATTTCCATGGAAGTGAAGCATATAAACATACAAGCGACTGTCATATCTCAAGTTCACTTTCATATGCCTGAGTAAACTCTGGCATATACGTGGATGGATGTCTGTAGTGAATAGACTAAGTAGTTGCATGTTAATTATTTAGCCAAAACTTATATGTTGCTTGATGGTTTTTATTTTGAATAGAAGAAATGAATGAATTTAGATAGAAGTGGTTAAGTGGATTTTATGTGAGATAAAAATGAGAGGAGTAATTTAATTGAACAAGATAGTTGAAGGAGGAAGAAAGTAATTTTATTAAAATTTTACAAAGTGGCTTTTGATTTACAATGTAAGAGGTTGGATACTCTTTTTAATTTTTGTTACAACATTTTGAAGGTGGTAGCCTCTATTTATACACACAAAATGGTGGTGGAAACAATATTATGATTTTTCCATCATTTTATTACTTGTTTCTCAAGACATTCTAGAAAATTCTGATTTTTTAATTTTTAATTACTATTTTTGCTTGCTCATCAAGAAATTCTAGGGACTTTTATTTTCTTGCTCTCCAATGCAATTCTAGTGAATTCTAGAGTAATCTTAAAATATGCAACAACAATTAAAACTTCTCCTTGGTGCATATTTTGATTACTCCAATCATTTCTTGTAGTAACTCAAATTTTGCTCGTGGTAGCGCCTTCATAAATATATCTGCTAATTGTTCTTTAGTCTTGTAATGTTTGAGCTTTATCTCTTTATTTGCTTCAGCTTCTTTGATGAAATGGTATTTAATGTTAATGTGTTTGGTTTTGCTATGGAATATGGGATTCTTGGCCATTGCTATTGCAGACTTAAGTCGCAGTAAATCTCTGTAGCTTCATCTTGTGGTTCGCTTATGTCGTCAAGTATACATTTTAGTCATATAGCTTAACTCGTTGCCATTGCTACTGTAATATACTCTGCTTTAACTGGTGATTGTGCACTATTGTCTGTTTCTTTGATGCCCAAGAGAATATTCTAGAGCCAAGTGTGAATGCGTAGCCTGATGTGCTTTTCATATCATCTACCGATCTTACCCAATCGCTATCAGTATATCCAAGTAGTCTTGAGTCAGGCGTAGGCTAATACCTTATTCCATAGTCTTTTGTTCCTTGGAGGTATCTTAATATCCTCTTTGCAGCTCCATAATAAACTTGACTTGGATATTACATGAATCTTGAAAGTAGGCTGGTTGCATACATTAGGTCTAGCCTTGTAGCTGTGAGATACAGTAAACTTCTAATTAAGTTTCGAAATTGTGTGTTATCTAATTTTGGAGTAGTAGCTTCTTTTCTGAGAGATTTGTTGCTATCTAAGGATGTTGCTACGATTTTGCAGCCTTCCATCTTGAACTTCTTTAATAGACTAGTGGTATACTTTTTATGAGCAATGAAGATCCCATCTTTAGATTGAGCTATCTCAATCCCAAGAAAATAGTGCATTAATCCTAGATCAGTCATCTCGGATGTTTTCATCATGTCTATCTTGAATTGCTCGACCATCTTCTCATCATTCCCTGTATCGATGAGATCGTCAACATATAAATAGGTTATAAGTTTACGGCTTGTACCTTGATTTTTGATGTATAGAGTTGGTTCACTTTGACTCCTCCTGAATTCTTGCACAGTGAAGTAGCTGTCTATTCTACTGTACTAGGCTCGCGGAGCTTGCTTTAATCCATATAGTGCTTTCTTTAGTTTGAAAACTTTATATTCTTTACCTCGAACCTCGTACCCTTGAGGTTGCTCTATATAAATTTCTTTTTCAAGATAGCCATTAAGAAATGTTGATTTGACTTCTAATTGTTAAATCTTCCACTTTTCTATACAGCAAGTGCAATCAACGCCCTTATAGTGTCAAGACATGCAACTGGAGCAAATGTCTTAGTGTAGTCGATGGCAAACTGTTGTGAGTATCCTTTGACGACTAGCCTTGCTTTATGTTTTTGGATTGAGCCATCAGCATTAAGCTTTTATCTTGTAGGCCCACTTAAATCCTATAACTTCTTTATCTTGGGGAAGATCTACAAGCTCCCAAGTATTGTTTTTCTCGTTCATTTTTATTTCTTCATCCATAGATTTTCTCCATTTAGATTTTTTTGAAGCTACTTCATAGCTTTCAGGTTCAACAATCATCAAGTTGCAACTTTAATATATTTTCAATAATCTTCGTGTTTTTCTTGGTGGCGATTCACGTGAGTCGACGGTTCTTCTATAGTTGCTTGTTGTGGGGACTCTGGTTGATTGTGCTTCTCAACTTCACTCTCCTGTTTTTGTGGTTTTGTTAGGATGCTGACAGCTTTTCTTTTGACTTGGCCAGTTTCCCAATTGTAGGTGGCATATTCATCAAACTTAACGTCTCGACTTATAATTAGTTTCTTTGTTCTTAGATTATATACTTGATAGCCTTTTGATTGAGTACTATAACCTAAGAAGATTCATTTTTCTATTTTTCCATCTAGCTTACCTCTTATCTCCTGTGGAATATGTGTAACAGATGCAGTAAAAAACTCTGAGATGCTCTGCTGATGG
>NW_019259877.1:18760-21651 GCF_002742605.1 Olea europaea var. sylvestris
TTCTCCAAATGACTTTTTCTTTTATATATAGCACATGAAGGATACTTGCCACTTTTATCTAATTATTTTCCTTGAGTTTCTTTATTTTTACAATTTTCTTTAAGTTTTCTCCTACCTTCTTTAGATTTCTAAAACCGCATATTAACTTTAGATTGAAATGCGTTTTCTATGTTAATCTCAAAACACCTTTCTAATCTTTTTTTCATGTGCTTCTAGTGAACGTATTAATTCTGCAACTGTTAATTTATCTATATCTTTTGACTCCTCAATAGCTGCAATAATTGGATCATATTTTTCTGTACAAGTAATTAAAATTTTGCCAACAACTTTCTTTTAAGGAACGTCATCTCCATAAGATATTAATTGATTTACTATTTCATCTATTCTTGAATAATAATCTTTCGCGGTTTCAAAATCTTTCATTTTTAAATTTTCAAAATTCCTTCTTAAAGTTTGAAGACAGCAAGTACGTACCTTGTCACTGCCGTGAAAGATTCTTGGAAAATAAGTGTCCGTCAAACTCATTTGTAGAGCAAGTAATGCTAGAGAATCGTTTTGTTGATTTTCTTTAAGTTCCTTCTTTTGTGCGGTAGATAGAGTGGAAATATCATCTGGATTAGTATGCCCATCATTGATGGCATCCCATAAGTTTTGTGCACAAAAGTATGTCTTCATTTTGATGGACCAAAAATCATACTTATCTCCATTAAATGTTGGAATATGAATGGATGAACGGAAAGCATCTGCCATAGTATGTACTTATGCCTAATATTAATTGAACTAGCTTTGATACCACTGATAGTTTTTATTTTTAATAGAAGAAATAAATGAGTTTAGATAGAAGTGGTTAAATAGATTTTCTGTGGGATAAAAATGATATGAGTAATTTAATTGAACAAAATAGTTGAAGGAAGAAGAAAGTAATTTTATTAAAGTTTTATAAAGTTGCTTTTGATTTACAATGTAAGAGGTTGGATGCTCTTTTCAATTTTTGTTACAATATTTTGAAGGTGGTAGCTCCCTATTTATACACAAAAAATGGTGGCGAAAACTATTATAGAATATTTTGATTTTTTTCATTATTTTATTACTAGTTCCTCAAGACATTCTAGAAAATTCTGATTTTTTAATTTTTTAATTACTATTTTTGCTTGCTCATCAAGAAATTCTAGGGACTTCTACTTTCTTGCTCCCACGGCAATTCTAGTGAATTCTAGAGTAATTATTGTATATGACATTTACTTTGAACTCTCAGATGTTTGTGTACTTGGCCTTACAATTTGATTGCTGGCACTTATTGCCCAGAATAGGTGATTCATTGCAACACAGAAGAAGAGTATTCCCAAATTGTAAATCTGCTTCCACCGGTTGAAGCTTGTAAAATTTTATTCATAATTCGATTCCATATTAAAGCGTGGTGGTGCATCACATTCTAGTTTTTAAGTGTATGGATTCAAAAATTTTGTAATGTAATTATCAATTTTATTCAATTCCAAAAATTGTTCATAAGGAGTCATCTTAAGTTTTGCTAATCAAATTGCGTAAGTTCCTGTTAAGATTTAAAAAAAAAAAAAAGTTATTGTTGCAAAAAATTTATTAGTAACATTCAAAAAATTATTGCAAAAAGTTATTAGCAACTTTAAAAAAAGGTTATTTTATTTTCCTATTCAACGGCAATGTGGAGGTTTGTAACATATATCAAAATGTTGCAAATGGTCTTCAATAATATTTTTTGAATGTTGCAAAAAGGCTGTTTTTGTTGTAGTGATATATATTTTCAAACATACGAAGCAACAATGAGAACTCTAACTTATACTCAATTTCTTAGCCAAAACATTACGATTAAAATTAAATTATCAAAAATTAGTTTTCATGTTTCATCCTAACCAATTACTCACTCATAGGTGAAGCACCAAAACACGTGTAAAAATTAGAATACGTTACTGATGTTTTCACAAAAAAAAAAAAGGAAAAAAAGGGGGGGGGGGGGGGGAGGTGTGCTAGTAGTTTTTTTCAGGAGAGAGGGGAAAAAAGAAGAATCTTGTGCTTGCAATTTTCCTTCCTTCTTCTTGCTTATTCATAAAAATAAAATAAAATAAAAAATACCAAAGACAATATGGAGTTCTTTTGGCTCAGTTGTACGTAAACCCAATTTCTTTTAGAGCTTGAGGTTTTTAGCCCTAATTATATTGTTATGCCAAGAGATGCTTAATATACCCCTCAATTGTTGTTCAAACATAGCAAATTCGGCAATCCTTGCACGAGCAAGAAAATTCTAGCCCAGGCAACAAATACCTACACCATTCAAAACCTATACATATATCGTTCAATCTTCTTCAAAATATTGTCCAAGCTTGGCTGTTCCTATAACATTAAAATTTTATTCAATAAAAAACTGTTCAAAACAACTTACAACTATATGTTAGCGATGAAATAAGTTCAAAATTCAGGCTGCTTGACAAAGGTTTTTTGATAAAATATTTAGCATATAATGTTGATTAAAGTTGATGAGATGTGTGATTGAAAAATTAATAAAAGTGGAGACTCCTTTGAGATGCATGGTTCAAATTTGAAGTTTCATCTGTTGAAATTAAAGTTTATAAAATTTTGGCAAATTAAGTTTATTAAACCAGCATTCATTTATCAATGACCTTATCTTTTATATATTTTCATAGATTTGAGTTGCATTTCCATCTAACTTAATTCAGAAAACACTATTCTATAAATTAAACACACGTTTTATTAATGACGAAATTAAAGAAGCAAACACAGAGAAGGTCGTTTTCGGTCATCATAAGCGCTTGAGAATATCTGGTTCATAATTCATGATTATGCCAAGTATTATCTTTTGCAGCAATTTGCTAGGAATCAAACACAATTTTGACACCATT
>NW_019259877.1:23773-27609 GCF_002742605.1 Olea europaea var. sylvestris
CAAGACTTGTGCTATAAAGCCCGCCTAAGCCGAGAAGAACATCCCTCCTGTCGAGAGTCCCTGGAGAATTTTCGCTATTTTTGGAGGTGATTTCAGGTCTATGGTCATCATTTTTGGCTTTGCATGTAACTTTTTTCTTGGAAAAGGGCGATTTCTTGGAGCAGAAGGAAGAAGTATGGGGAATGCAATGAGTTGCAGCTGCAATTGCGCAAAAAGAAGCCATCTGTCTAGTTTGCAGAAGTACCAAGACATTCCCTCTATTTATATTATTTCATGGGTAATAATAACACACAGCGTCGGCAAAAGAAAATCAATTTAAATTTGAATGGACAACTTTTTAATTACTTTTTAGGGTTGTACTATGGGTACATTATGGACACCATAATGGTATCCATAATGGACACCATATTGGTGAGAATTATTGTACTTTTTATTAAACTTTTATTTTTTTTGATATGATGGCATCGTCCGGGAATGGGAGTAGGTATATGAGTACATGTTTCACTTAGGGAGTGTTTGATAGCATAGAAATGAAAAAAAAAAAAGAAGAAGATGGAATTGGAATTGGAATTGGAAATTCCAACTTTTGGTGTTTGATACTTTATATTTTCCATGGAATTGCATTTCTTGAATTTCTTGAAACTTGAAATTTTCCTTGTTTTAGTAGAATTTGAATTCTCACCCTATATGGTGAGAATTCAAATTCACTGTGAGAATTCAAATCCACTCTACTGTAGCGATTATTTTTTTTTTTTGTCTTTTTTTTTGTTGGTAATGGAAACCAATTCTAAGATTTATTGTAAAAAAAATATTTCCTTTTAATTAACAATTTTCATGCAAAACAAAGTCAAACGAACATTAAAAAACACTTTTATTTTAATATTTTTCACGTGAAAAATTATACCAATCAAACACAATAATTTACAATTCCCAGGAAAACAATTCTAGGCAATTCAATTGCCTGGAACTCGTTTTCTAGACAATTTAATTTCATCTTTACAATTAAACAGACCCTTAAAGTATTAAAATTTTGCCAATCATGCATAGTGAATGGTTAGCTTTTACTTTTTGAATGAAATATGTTAGTGAGAATAATAAAATTCAAGGAACAAAATTTCTTATAATTTATCAAGTAATTGAAATGGAAAAGGTGCTACTTAGACCTATCATAAGCTAGAGTTCATGTAAAAATAAAATTAAGAATCCTTCATCAAGTGAATAGTTTGAAGAGAAACTACAACTAGAAAACTAAGATTTATTCTCCATCATTTTAGAATTATGAATCTTCTTCCATCACTATCCTATTAGTTATATGTTCATTACTAGATATTGTGAAAATAAAAAAATAAACTACTACATATTTAACCATTAAATCCTGTCAATTTTTAATTTCATTTATTGTTGACAAACAATATAAGATATTTATTTACATGTACTTTTTTGCCGGACAAATTAATTGCTTATTTGATAAAACTTCAATGAAATTTGATCAAATTTTTAATTGATCAAACTTAAATTTAACTACTCATTTCTTTATACTCAAAATTTTTATCAAATTTGCAATTTCTCATTTCAACAATTATATGCTAAATTTCCACGTGCTCAAGCAATTTGTGAGAAAGTCATTGCACAATAAATTATGTCCTTTGCGAGTAAACCTATTGTGACATTCATTTACTGAAATATCCTCAACTACTGAGAATTATAAACTCCGAGCAATCAATTTAAAGAAAAATAAACTATCAAGAATATGCTTATAGAGGTTCGTTTCAATATTGTAAGACCAACTCCGCAAAGTGGCAATAATTAGGACTCGCTTATAAGTATGCTCCACAACTTAATATCAACAACATGATCATTTTCAAATCGATATCTATGATCAGACAAATATTTCACAGTAGAACAATATTGTCATAAGTGTACGTTTGGCTATGAGAAAAATGTGTTCCCTATGCTTATTTTCCACCTTTTCTAGCATATCTTCTACATAGCCCTATTTTATAAAGTTTTTTACGACTATAAATTGATGAAATTTTATTTTCAAGTCCTCGTTAGGAGATCATTTTAACGAGTTTTTTGCAGTGTTTTAAAAAGCTCGCTTAGGCGGCGCCTTTGCTAGAAGCTTGGGCAAAACGTGCCTAGGCGAGAAAAACATCCCTCTTGTCAAGCTTCCCTGGGGAATTTTCTCCATTTTTGGAGGCGTTTTCAGGTCTGTTGTCATTTTTGGCTTTGCATGTAAATTTTACGAAAGGGTTTTTGCTTCTGTTATTAGAAAAGGGAGGTTCTTGGAAGAGAAGGAAGAAGAATATGGAATGCAATTGGTTGCAGTTGCCATTGCACAAAAAGAAGCCATCTGTCTAGTTTGCAGAAGTACAACCATACTCCCTCTATTTATACTATTCCATGGGTAATATCACAGAGTGTTCGCAAAATAAAATCCATTTAAAAGGACCACAATTTTTTTTATATCTTTTTATCGCAAAATTGTTAATTTTATATTTTATTTTTTATATTAATAAAAATTAATATTTTATTATTCACTTATCATGCATATATTTCGTAAGACTTTACAATTTATAAGTACTTAAAAAATTAAAATTTCGCAAATCATGCACCTTAAGTGGTTTACCTTTTACTTTTTTGACAAAATTTGTGAGTGAGAAAAATAAAATTCAAATTCTTATTCCGACAATTAAGACGATGTGAGAAAAGTTTCTTCTAATTTATCAAGTACTTAACGAGGAGAAAATGCTATCTATGACCTATCATGAGCTAGAGTTCATGTAACAAGTCAATTTATAGCTTGAGCTACATCAATTAAGATGTGAAGCCCTAAAAATTTTACAGAAAAAAATTTATTTTTTAAATGCTATATTTTATATTATTGAAGGTTAAAGGACTAAAGCGAAACATGTTTTAAATTCTAATAGTTTTAGATCAAATAATTAGATTTTGATGAAGCGAGTTTTAGTACATTGATATTGGATCAATGGATAGTTTGTATTAAATGACACACCATGGACTCGAAAAACTCGAATAAGTTAAGCCCACGTTATCGAGGTTGAAAGATATTATCTTAAATAGAAATTAGTTAAGTTAATTAAAGATATAAGAATGATAGCAGTGTGTAGAAATATTAGTGCTTGTTTGTGTCCTTTTAATTTTAAAAAGTGTATTATAAAATAGTGATTGATGTCGAAATGTATTTTTAAAAAAGAAGGAATTTTTTTATGAGTAATATTATTTTAAAGAAAAATATATAGTTGAAAATAAATGCTGTAAAATAAATAATATGATAGAATAGTTAACAAGCAAAAATTTTATTCTAATAAAAAAATTATTTTTTCTTTTGTTTTGTTTTGTTTTGTCAAGATATATTGTCAACCATTTTTGCTTGTGGGACACGGTACTTTAAATTCAAAGTACACTAAAAATTTAATTGTATTCAATGTTCTGTCCTATCTATATATCTAGTTATCTACCCTATGAAGGCAAATATCTTACACTACAGAAAAGACATCTCAAGACTAGGGAGAGTACCAGTTGATATGCAGTAGCAGTTGCATGTCTTTTGTCGAAAATGAAATTTGAAGCGTGGAATCTATTGATTTACTCTTAAAAATTTATTTGATCCGACAAGGTAGGATAATGAGGTACAGTTGATTTTATCCCGCTTAAATTTTTTTTTCATGTTGTTCAATTATTATGCTAATAAAAGTTAAAGATATGATATTCATCCAATACCAAAGATATGATATTTATTGAGCACTTACCGATTTCTAAAGAATGATGACGATATGATATTTTTTATAAATATTTAAATATTTTATTTGGGA
>NW_019259877.1:31048-34236 GCF_002742605.1 Olea europaea var. sylvestris
AAGTACACTATAAATTTAATTTTATTCAATGTTCAGTGCTATCTATATATCTAGTTATCTACCCTAAGATGGCAAATACCCTACCCCACAGAAAAACACATCTCACGACTAGAAAGAGTAAATAGTTGGTAGGTAGAGTAAATAGTTGATATGCAATAGCAGTTTCATGTTTTTTGCCGAAAAAGAAATTTGAAGTGTAGAATCTGTTGGTTATATTTTCAAAAATTTATTTGATATGACGATGTAGGATAACGAGGTGTAGTTGATTTTATCCCCGTTTAAATTAATTTTTTCTTGTTGTTAAATTATTATACTAATGAAAGTTAAAGATGTGATATAATATGGTGTGTATATTATGGCCATTCGGTACCAAATATATGATATTTATTAAACACTTATCGATTTCTATATATATGATGATAATATGATTTTTTTGACAAATGTTTAAATCTTTTATTCTGGATTGTACAATTATTTTATATCGTATAAAATATTCTCATATACTCACTGTTTTTCCTATCTCTCACAGATTAGAATGACTCGTCATTTGGTGAGCGATGAGGTGCAGTCATTGTGCATTAATTGGACTTAATGAATTAAATTTGGTGTAACATGACTATATATTTTACTTTCATCATTTACTTTAGTTTGGTTATTATGTGTATTTGTTATTTAGGGTTTGGAATATGTTTTATTTGACTATGTTTTTCATATATTTTATTTAATATTGGTGGAACCAAAAATTTCATGTTGAAATGTTTACATAATTACGAAATGAATAAGATATGGAATAGGAAAATCTTCGTTTTTTTTTTAAATTAAAGAATATGGAATTATTCTATATAACAGTGAGTAAACTAATGTTATATAATTTTATATTTATTTCATGCCATTTTTTTTTCTTTTAGCTTAAATGAAACATTTAGTCGCGATTACAATTTTAAAAATTTGGGTCATAACATAAGAGATAACTCTATGATTTGTCTTCCATCTCTCTGCAGTTAGTACAATTATGTTCATTACTAGATGTTGTGAAAGATATAAATAAACTATATATTCTGTTTGGCAGTCATTTTTTTGGAAGAATGAGTTTTTGAATAATAAATCTTTGGAATATGTGTGTTTAAAAAGTAGGAAAAATTTTAGATTTACGTGAAGATTGCTTTGTTGTGATAATGTGGTTTAAAATGAGTGTGAGAAAAAATGAATTTTGAAAGAACGGTTGTCTAATAGGAGCATAACAATCAAATTCTGTTAACTTTTACTTTCATTTATAGTTAATAAATAACTCAAATTTGACACACTTATTTGACAAATAATCATAACATTTAATTTAAATCAATTCAATGCTCAATATGTGTTTCACTTATATCATATAAGAGTTTGTTATAATCACTTGAAATTCATAAGATATTGAGCGTTAAATTGATTTAAATTAAATGTGTCAAATTAATGAGTAGGAGGAGCGGTTCGAATAAAGTATTTATTCACTTGTAATTCTCTGTGGACAAATTAAGTGTTTATTTTAAAAAACTTTGTTAAATTTTTTTTAAAACTTTTTAGTCTATCAAACTTAATTTTACCACATGATCTACCGATACATCCAATGACTTCAGCTCACTCATGTTTGAATCTACTACTTCAATTATGTTGATTGAATCTTTGATGTCCTAAACAGTTGGCTTTTTCCTCTTAATCATTTGTAATCTCCAAAACTTTTTCGTAGCTCCTCTTATTTGGAGCTACTCCTAACATCTCCACCTGAATATTGGAGGACCAACCATAGCTGCAAAGGAATATAATAAATAAATAAAAAGATAGAACTCCCAAACTGAAGAAAGCAATGTTGTAGTAATTGGGCTGAAAATCGAATAACTTTCCACAGCGACATAAACCTTTCCTACAGTAATGCCAGTCATTTGAAGTCCATCTTTTCATGAAGCAATTTCCCATATTGTAGGAGAATAGCATAAGCCAGCCGTGTGCTATAACTAACTTTCTCATTTACATTCAAGTGCTTGATCAACGATAATATCTTCTTCCCAACACTTAAAGTGAGTTCCAAAAATGGATTATAACCATCCTGAAGATGAAAACCGAAAGGAGAGATTCAATTTTCTAGTGAATAGTATACTATAAATAATTGACCAATTGTTGTGGCCATTGTAGCATGTCTATTGTCCAGCGCCAGGGTGTCAATCTGAATTGATCTTGTAAAAGAATTTCATGCTTTTGGATTAAGACATTACCTTTTCCAATCCCTATTGACTATTTTCATTTAAAGGGAAAAGCTTAGCACGATCTTTGCTGCTGATGAGTTCAAAACTCTAATGGAGGTATTCTTCACTCTCTGATCCAAATATACCACTACTTAGCTTTCTTTCCTCCGAATAGTTACAATGTTGGAGTGTTACCCTGCATTTAGGAGAGAGCGATTTAGAATTATTGGAACAGAGAAGCCCATTAAGCTTTCGAAATTAAGATAAGGAATTTCATTCTACATCAAAATTCTTCGTAAAGTTTGTAAATGATCAAAACAACTACACGTGTTCTCATCCTTGGATATCTACAACAGCTATTTTAATAGCTAAGGAATTAGTATCTCAATGAATGTACAAACGTAAATAGAACTTGAAATACCTTCAAGTTTAAAAATGTGTGGACAGTGTTGACCTTTGGTAGACTTCATCCACAATATTTTGATCATAACAAACAAGATTAATATTGTTTCTAACAATTTATTTTGAGTAATGATAGTTCAATGTTAAAATCAATTCAACACTAAGTATTCAAGTCAAATCATTCGAGACGAAGAAATATCAAGAGCACGAGAGATGACATCAAAGAAAAATGTCAATATTAAAGTCACACATTCAAGAATTTAAGAGCCAAACTTCGGATGAAGATCAAAGACTTGATTTCTTAGGCAAAATGTAAATGTACTAACACTTTGATATATAGCAATGAATGGTTAAGCTCAAAATCATTCTATGCATCAAAAATAATTTTTATGCACTAAAAGTCATTCCAATGCAACGTTTTGATCAAATATAAAAATGACTTTTAAAAATGATATTTGAACTTTAAAAAAACATTTTTATCATGAAAAAATAGTTAAAAATATTTTCCAAAGGTTTATGCACTTTAAAACTTTCATATCGGAACAAACGGGGTCAAAACGTAAAAAT
>NW_019259878.1:0-1053 GCF_002742605.1 Olea europaea var. sylvestris
AGAAGCAAAAGCAATACTAAGAAAGATTTACCTATCCGAAGAGGTTGACATTGAAATAAAGGCTCTCAAGGAATCAGTCAAGAAAGAGGCACTGGAATAGGAGTCGTCTGAGAAGAAAAGCTTCATTAAATTAATACAAATGACAACAGTTCGAAGAGGACTCATAGCCGGTGTAGGTCTTCAGATCTTCCAGCAGTTTGTGGGCATAAACACGGTGATCTAACCAAACAGCACTTCTCCTTTCGCTTCTTACTGCTGGGCTAAACGCTTTTGGCTCGATTGTTAGCATATACTTCATTGACATGACAGGACGAACGAAGCTTTTAATATTCAGTTTATGTGGAGTAGTACTCTCTCTTGGCCTTTTATTGGGGGTATTTCATGAAACTACCTCCCATGCACCGGCAGTAAGTCCAGCCAAGACGTCCCACTTCGCTCAATACACATGCCCCGACTATCGGTCATCCAGATCCTCGGCTACATGGTACTGCATCAAGTTTTTGAAAGCTTAGACCCCAAGTTCTGGATTTTGCTCATCGTCCGAAAACAAGGTACAACATTTAAACTATCCCAAATTTCCCATATGATCGGTATTTCCATCAGACATGAATAAAAGGGACAAACCTCAAAACTTACATAGATTATTGGTTTTTCTTTTCTGCAGCCGTTTCCTGGGGCCTGTCTGATTTCAAACAACACAGTTAAGGATATTTGTCATGGAGAAGACAAATTATGTATACGAGAGGATGCCCGAGCAGCTATGGATGGCTAGCACTAATCGGCCTGGGACTTTATATCATATTCTTTTCTCCAGGAACGGGTACAGTTCCATGGTTTGTCAATTCCGAAATATACTCTCTGAGGTATTGAGGCATCTGTGGAGGCATAGCAGCCACTGCCAACTGGATATCAAACCTTATTGTGGCACAATCTTTCCTGTCCTTAACACAAGCAATTGGGACATCATGGACATTCCTTATATTCGGAGTAATCTCTGTTGTAGCATTATTGTTTGTCCCCGTATGTGTGCCTGAAACCAAGGGTCTTCCAATT
>NW_019259879.1:0-1053 GCF_002742605.1 Olea europaea var. sylvestris
ATTTCCAAAAAGTTCCTATGGGCCCAAAACGGACATCGTGTGCATAAGTTACGCTCAATACTTCGAATGCCGACAATTCAAGCTTTCCAAATATGCAAGTGTTCATTCTTTTGAAAAAAGGCCGAAATCCCTCATACGTCATGGCGAAGTGGTGAGTTCAATCCAAAATGGTCGCTACATTTACAAAAAGTTCTTTTGGGCCCAAAACGGACACCGTGTGCATAAGTTACGCTCAATTCTTCGAATGCCGACAATCCAAGCGCTCCAAATATGCAAGTGCTATTTCTTTCGAAAAATGGCCAAAATCCCTCCTACGTCACGACGAAGTGGTGAGTTCAATCGAAAACGGTCGCTACATTTCCAAAAAGTTCTTATGGGCCCAAAATGGACACCGTGTGCATAAGTTACGCTCAATTCTTCGAATGCCGACAGTCCAAGCGCTCCAAATATGCAAGTGCTCATTCTTTGGAGAAATGGCCGAAATCCCTCATACGTCACGACGAAGTGGTGAGTTCAATCGAAAACGGTCGCTACATTTCCAAAAAGTACTTAAGGACCCAAAATGGATACCGTGCGCAAAAGTTAAGCTCAATTCTTTGTACGCCGACTATCCAAGCCTTCCAAACATAAAACTACTCAATCTTTCCAAAAATGGCCAAAATCCCTCCTACGTCACGACGAAGTGGTGAGTTCAATCGAAAACGGTCGCTACATTTCCAAAAAGTTCTTATGGGCCCAAAATGGACACCGTGTGCATAAGTTACGCTCAATTCTTCGAATGCCGACAGTCCAAGCGCTCCAAATATGCAAGTGCTAATTCTTTAGTAAAATAGCCGAAATCCCTCTTTCGTCCCGACGAAGTTTTGAATTCAATCTAAAACGGTCGCTACATTTCCAAAAAGTTCCGATGGGCCCAAAACGAACGTCGTGTGCATAAGTTACGCTCAATTCTTCGAATGCCGACAATCCAAGCGCTCCAAATGTGCAAGTGCTCATTCTTTTGAAAAATGGCCGAAATCCCTCATACGTCACATTGAAGTGGTGAGTTCAATC
>NW_019259880.1:0-1053 GCF_002742605.1 Olea europaea var. sylvestris
AGAAACTGAATTAGATTGACTCCACAACCAACCCCGGTTCCCACTTAATTATTATTGACCTTCGACCTCCAA
Source organism: Olea europaea var. sylvestris (assembly GCF_002742605.1). NCBI lineage: Eukaryota > Viridiplantae > Streptophyta > Magnoliopsida > Lamiales > Oleaceae > Olea > Olea europaea. The sequence continues at coordinate 73 of NW_019259880.1, forward strand.
CGTTGAATTAAAAGTTCCACTTGAACATGACCCACCTGTGATGTGACCCCCTCTTGGAGGGATAAGTTCCAACCTTCACTTCAATCAAGCTTACCAAATGATTTCACTAATTGAATACTTAAGAAGGGTATTTCATTCTATTCGACCAGCCGTAGAAAATTTGCCTCCCAACCGACTAAAACCGCTAATGGTAATAAAGATATGTAGAATAGGATGCAAACCTACAATCTATGTAGTCATTATGTTACCAACACTACCCCCACTCGGATATATCAATAAAAAACTATTGATGTGATAAGTGACACACGGATCCATATAAACTACTGCAATTAAAATTTACTATGACGGTTGATAATTGATATTTCTATCCCTATATAGGGAGATCATTTTTCGTCTAGTGTTTAGAATAATAAATAAATAAATAAAATTATTCCTTATTAATACAATTTATGTTTGCATAACATAGGCGAGATTTTTTTTTTCAGGTCTCCATAATTTCTTTTAAATTGAGGTGAAAGATGCCACACCATTTTTCGACGTCAATAACCATATATGACACCGTAGATTCACTAAGCTACGAGGGCTCCTGTGGTATCTGAGCTTGAGAGTTTCTAAGCTTCCATTGCATAAAAAAAATTATTATTTCAAAACTCATTTTAAGCTCCATGCAATCAAACTCGCAATTAATAATGAAATCTTGTGCTTCCTCTCAAATATTTATAATATTTTGTTAGCAATGACTGACAAAGATGCATTAAGGTTCATTTGTTTTGATAGTTCAATTAATTTTGTAATGCAATTTTTTAATTTTTATTTTTTTTTGAATTTTTTTCTAATGGAATTTTTTCCCAATGTAGTAGTTCAGTATAATTTTTATTTATTTTTATATTTTTGTCCCCCTGATTTCACCCCTGATTTTTATCAATTTATTTAATCATAGAATAATGTCCTCATCAGATTTTTAAATCATAATTTATCTTA
>NW_019259881.1:0-1053 GCF_002742605.1 Olea europaea var. sylvestris
GGAGGCCCAAAAGAAGGAATTTGGCTAATATCCCATGATCCCGGGTCTGTGCCTTGAGTCCAATTTCGCGAGCCATTTCCAATCAGCCTGCAAAATTTCGCCCCATTCCGACACTATCGCGAGAAATGGCAAATTGCCCCTAGGGTAATTTTTCTTTGTTAATTTTCTGTCTAGCACTTCTTCAACCTAGCATAATTAATAAGGAAATTAATTATTCGGAGGCCCAAACGAAGGAAGTTGGCTAAAATTCCGTGATCCCAGGTCAGTGCCCGAGTCCAATTTCGCGGGCTGTTCCCAATCAACCAGCCAACTTTCGGCCCATTCCGACACCGTTGCGACAAATGACAAAATGGCCCCAGGTGCAGTTTTGCTTTGTTAATTTTTTGTCTAGCACTTGTTCAACCTAACATAATTAATAAGGAAATTAATTATTTAGAGGCCCAAACGAAGGAATTTGGCTAAAATCCCGTGATCCCGGGTCTTTGCCCTGAGTCCAATTTCGTGGGCCGTTTCCAATCAACTTGCCAAATTTCTGCCCATTTCGACAACATCGTGAAAAATGACAAAATTGCCCTTGGTGTGATTTTTCTTTGTTTATTTTTTGTCCAGTACTTCTTCAACCTGACATAATTAATACGGAAAGTATTTATTCGGAGGCCCAAACGAAGGAATTTGGCTAAAATCCCGTGCTCCCTAGTCTGTGCCACGAGTCCAATTTCGCGAGCCGTTTTCAATCAGCCTGCAAAATTTCGACCCAATTCGACACTATCGCGAGAATTGGCAAAATTTCCCCTGGGGCGATTTTTCTTTGTTAATTTTTTGTCCAGCACTTCTTTAGCCTGACATAATTGACAAGGAAATTAATTATTCGAAGGCCCAATCGAAGGAATTTGGCTAAAATTTCGTGATCCCAGGTCAGTGCCCGACTCCAATTTCGCAGGCCATTCCCAATCAACCTGCCAAATTTAGTCCCATTCCGACACCGTCGCGACAAATGAAAAAATCGCCCAAGGTCCGATTTTGCTTTGTTAAATTTCTGTCCAGCACTTCTTT
>NW_019259882.1:0-1053 GCF_002742605.1 Olea europaea var. sylvestris
ACTGTCCCTTGTACCATTGGTGAAGTTTATTTTGATAAAGCTTTATGTGATCTTGGTGCAAGTATTAACTTAATGCCATTGTCCGTTTTTAGGAAATTGGGATTGGGAGAAGCCAAAGCTACCACGGTGACCTTATAGCTGGCTGACAAATCATTGACACATCCACGAGGAATAATTGAAGACGTATTGGTTAAAGTGTAGAAGTTCATATTCCCAACAGATTTTCTAATTCTGGATATGGAAGAAGGTAAAGATGTTCCTTTAATACTGGGAAAACCATTCTTGGCCACAAGCAGAGCTTTGATCGACATTCAGAATGGGCAGTTGATACTGAGATTGAGAGAAGAACATGTTTCATTCAATGTCTTCAAGGCTATGAAACTACCAATAGAGACTGACAGCTGTTTTAGGGTTGACATGATCAATAAAATGATTGAAGAGTCGTTTACATTGCAAAATCCATCAGATGCATTGGAGGCCTGCATTGCACATTCTCAATCCACAAAATTCGATTCTGTGGACATAGAAATGTGTGCAAGATTTTTGGAGTCCAACCCACCTTACACACAAAAACGATACTTTGAGGAACTTGGGACAGGGCCTGAGAAATCACAATCATCTATTCTGAAGCCACCAAAGTTGGAACTTAAGCAGCTGTCCCCACACCTAAGATATACATATTTGGGGGAGTCTAATACACTTCCAGTGGTAATTTCAAACATGGTTAGTGAAGTGGAGGAGGAAAAATTGCTTAAGGTGCATAGAGATAACAAGCAAGCAATTGGGTGGACCATAGCAGATATCAAAGGGATCAGCCTTTCCTTATGTATGCATAAAATTCTCATGGAGGAGAATTTTCGACCAACAGTTGAAAGTCAAAAGAGGCTAAACCTAAACATGAAGGAGGTGGTAAGAGCTGAGGTGATCAAACTTCTGGATGCTGGAATAATTTACTCGATATCAGATAGTGAATGGACTAGTCCAGTGCAAGTTGTGCCCAAGAAAGGAAGAATTACAGTGGTTCAGAATGAAAAGAATGAGTTGATTCCGACA
>NW_019259883.1:0-1053 GCF_002742605.1 Olea europaea var. sylvestris
TTTTATTTTTTTTGTTTCTGTACTTCCATCTATCTGCAATTGGTCGTTTGCCTAAATTTCAATCAAACCCTAGTTACTGTTGAATCAAACCCTAGTTACTGTTGATTCGAGATAAAGAGAAATGGGCACGCGGCCTGTGAGGATGAAGGCAGTGGTGTATGCGTTGTCGCCTTTCCAGCAGAAGGTGATGCCGGGTCTCTGGAAGGATCTGCCTGGCAAGATTAGTCACAAGATCTCAGAGAATTGGATCAGCGCTACCCTCCTTCTCGGTCCTCTCGTTGGCACCTACTCGTAAGTTCAATCTTTATATATATGATATTCTGCATATTTAGATAGATTGCTGTATGTTTGTGCTGAATGTATTGGTTTGTGATTGGATTTAGTGTATTGGTATAAGATTGTGTAATTAATTTATGGTTGTTTATAAAATGATGATTTGTTAAACTCTGATAGGGACTAAATCATCAGTATTTTTCTATTTCTAAATTGATTCATTTAATTGTAAGACTTTTCAATTGTGGACTATGGTTGTGAATTGAAGAAGATTAATGAAGATTTATGTTGTTTTGGTGTCTGTGTATGTGAGTGCCAGTGGATGACTGCCCTGTGGGTAAAAAATCAATTATATTATATCAAACGATTTGAGAAGAATTTGAAGCTAATTACTTTAAACATTATCTCAATATACTGTGAAAATCAAGTTTTATGCTAATATAACTTAACACATGAACTTTCAAGTCGATCCCCTTCAAGTTTAATGCAAGCGTAAAGTGAAATCCAATGGCTCGCCCTGAGAAAGGTACTATAAATGTGCGAGAAAAATTTCCCTGTCTGGTGAAATTTAGTAATGCCCTAGGCAAAATTTCGAGTCGGGCCCATTTGGTAAATTGTCTCCAAGCATTCAACCACATATATTGTTACTAGCCAGAAGCATACAGGCTGGTGATTGATGGTACATGCTTGATATTGATTAAGAGAATATACTTCTCTTCTAAATTTTCCAAATCTTTTCTCTTACTTGAAAGTGGACTAGAAAATTGGAGTGTCGGGAAC
>NW_019259884.1:0-1053 GCF_002742605.1 Olea europaea var. sylvestris
TAGCTTTTGAGGTTAGGGCTGGGTCGGTGAAGGTTTGACTAAAAAAAAAGTGATTTCCCACTTTTACTTATTTAAGTATATCTCTCGAGAGTGCCATGTATCATGCTGATCCATTATTGGTTAGCCAAGATTCCTGGTTTGTTATCATTGGATTTGTCAAGAAAAAGGGACATGAACATCACATCGATCAATAAACAATGTTACTATAGTACTATTGGAGACTGTAATAATTCATAACAAGTAAAATACCAATAAAAAAAAAAAAAAATTTAGGAGGGAATGGTAATTTTCCTTCCTTGTGTTGCTTAATGACAATGTTAACATACTTAAATTTATTGACTTGACATTGGCTATCCTTTGTTAGGACTTAGGAACAACAGAGTATCTAAATCTGCGGTGGAGTTAACATACTTAAGTTTATTGACTAGAAATGAAGACGAGAGGAAAGTTGAGGCAATTATTTTCTCGCTACAATATTAAATATATCTATTATTCATTATTTAATGAAAAGAGTTTGAAAATGATATGCGACAAGTCCATTTTGCCTTTTTGCCGAAATGTCAACATTATTTGGTGGTCGAGATACTGTATATGAAGGAGGTAAGGATACTATCATGTGACTGAAGTTTCAGATACTATGGTGACAATTGCAAACAGTTGAAGGCTCGTGCATAACTCAACTTCTATGAGAATTTATCAATACACTTCAAAAACTCAAGTATGTTAATCACATAGAATATCTATCATTCACGTGCACCAAAACAATGCTCTTTCATCCTAATAGTAATCTTGTTCGTCTTGCAATTTCATCGATAAAGATTGTTAATTTAACACTGACATTGGAGCATGAGTTTAGAATTAGACGACATGATTATCTCATAATATTATGTTGCTTTTAAGGAGCAATTTAAGGAGCAACCACTCGAAAAAGACCATATATATTATCTATGTACGTTTTCAAGATGTCTCTCATTTCTGTGACAAATGTGACTGTTCGAACCTTATTACTAATACAATCGCATCATCATGGATTCAAACAACTTCTTATTTTCC
>NW_019259885.1:0-1053 GCF_002742605.1 Olea europaea var. sylvestris
GGGTTTTATGTGGTTTTGGATATTTGGGATATCAAAGCATATAGATTATTTTCTTGAATGATTCTGTGCAAGGAAATGTAATAGAAGTAGTTAAATTTTATTTTCTAACAATTTTATCTATTTTCTTATTTTTACCCAAATTTCAACAAAAATCAAATCCTTTCTTCTTATTCTCCAACAGGTTTGAATTTTTTTATCCACTTTACATGTTCTATAGTTCGAGGAGTTTCTTTGTGTTCATCCAAATTCATGTCTTTGCCACCTAAGTTGTTATTGTGATTGTGAAACTTATGTTCTCATTTTTTATTTATTTACATTAGTATCATCCCACATGTACCTTAGTATTTTTATTTCTATAATTAGGGTTTGGGAGTTTGGTGAGGGGTTCAAAATCTAAGCAATCTTGTCCACACTCCTTTTTGGGTAGTTAATATAGATAATTAGACTAATCTTTATTTTCTATATTGAAAAATAGTAGTTTGGTGGATGTGAGAAAATTCACGTTTAATTTGTGTTTGCTTGTAGGTGTTTGTGGCTTCCAAATTGAATGTTCCAGGAGCATGGCAGATGCCTCAGGTAATACCATGGATTTTCTTAAAGAATAATTTACTGGACTATAAAAAAGTTTGTCACAATCTTGTGCATAAGACACGAAAGGACATCTTTAGCATGTAGTTCTAGATAATACTGCACAAAATAAGATACAAGATTTGAATTTTTTTATCTTGTAAATTTCTAGCCTGTAATAGTCCTTCTAATACACCAAATGTTCCAAGAAATGCTTGTGTAACTACTTAGCCCTTGTTTGGTCGCCATTATTTCTAAATTTCATTTTTTTCTTTCTTATTTTCAATTATACATTTTTCATTATAATCACACGTTCCCCATCAATATACTATTTCAAGATGCATTTTTCGGAAAAAGGGGGGGAGGGACGGGCTCTTAGGTTTACCAACTTTCATTTCCTAAACTTTTCTGTTAAAGAATTTGGAAGAATTGGGGAGTTCTTAATAGTTAATAGCACCGTATAAATGTCCATTAATGATCACAACA
>NW_019259886.1:0-1053 GCF_002742605.1 Olea europaea var. sylvestris
ATCTTTAGTTCGTTTGAAACTCATCAAATTCTTCCAACAAATTGATATCGAACATTAATTTTACGGTACTTATAAAGTATTTCAGAATAACATGTAATGTACGTTCAATTTTGACTAATTATATTTAAAAGTGGCTTAATGTTGATTCAATATGGCAAGTGGATCGCATCAGATTTGTACTTTTAAGTTATGTACACTTTAACCTATTTGTATTTTCTTAAGAAAATCTATGCATTCTACTATGAAAATGGGAGAGTATTAGTGGATGATGAAGTCTCCAAAAACTAATTACTATTATTATTAGGATTATTTGAAGATTTTCTCCACTCGTGGAAAAACTTCCACAATTTTTAAAATAAAAGATACGTAAAAATCTCAACATCCAATGGAATAATTTTTCCAGCTTCATAGTCAAGCAAAATTTGTCTTATTTTTGGAAAAAGTGAAGTTCATAATGGTGTGATGAGCACGACTCCCTTGAGATAAAACCCTGACCAACGCGTTAGCCATAAATTACCATATCAAGTGAGAAAATTTTTTTGGACGATTTTAACTTACTACAATTCATTTATTACAATAATGCCTTACTTTTCCTTTTTCAATATGTAATAAATACTACAAAATCCTTATAGTATATGGATTTCATGTTATTAATTCTCAATGAATTACCATTCAATGAATCTTGACCTATATAAATCTAGAGTTATTATTGATAAATTTATTTCCATTGCATGTATCTAGATATTTTAATTGGTTTTTAAATTTATTATTAGCAATTAATTCCTATGTACCAAATGTAGTTTAAAAAGGTCTCTCATTCGTAGTATTTCATCATAAAAAAATCATAGAAATTGAGTTTTAAGAGTACAAATTTCTTCTCTTAAATTTCTATACATATTTTTTTCTTTAGTTCGTTTGAGACTCATCAAATTCTCTTTAACAAATTGGTATCAAATATTACTTTTACAGCACTTATAAAACATTTCGAAATAACGTCCAATACACGTTCAATTTTGACTACTTTATATTTCAAAATGGCTTAATGTTGACAAA
>NW_019259887.1:0-1053 GCF_002742605.1 Olea europaea var. sylvestris
ACGCTAGCATTAAACAAAATGTATATTTGGTTATCCTGAGTCAGCTCTTACCATGTCGTTGTAGAAACACTCAGAACGTGGAAGTGCAATTGGAAGGTTCCGCAACAATTACGAGGGTTTTCTGGATCACTTGTGGTTGATGCAGCCCCTTCCCCTTCGGAGAAAATGCGGAGTTTCAGAACTAACCAAGCAAGACCAGTAATCATCGTAAGCAGTATGAGGATGGCAACCACTATCACTGAGTTCAATGGAATTTCCATTATGAGGGTTGGTTCTACTTCTACAAGACAATTGGAGAGACACGTGAGTTAAAAGGTGCTTTCTGTGATCCGTACTTAAGAATAATCGATCAAGCTGGTCGACAATAACGCCTTTTTATAAATAAAAATACGATAATAATCTACTCTCATTGGACTAGGATGTAAGCCCCAAAGCGACCAAAACCAAAAACAAACAAAATTTGGGTTATTCTCTTGTACAGTTGCATGGAAACTTATGAGGGGGCCCACGCTGATCGACTTTCTGCACACTTGCTGCCCCCTCACATGAGGCCGCCCCTGCTGATCGTCTTTCTGCCCCCTCACATGAGGCATGAGGGGGCCCACGCCGGTCATCTTGCTGCCCCGCAAGCTCAATCCATAAAATTTGCTAAAAAGGTCGGGGTACTGAAAATTCAGCGTTTTTACACTTTATAATAATAAATAAACACGTACGTCTGCTAAAGTCTTCAGGGAAAGGTCAAAGGTCAGACGACATGCTCATGTTCATCCATATATTTTATTCCTTGGAGCAGACGAGATTGCGTGTATACGACCAAGTGCCAGTTTGAATCTGCTCTCTCTTCCATTGATCTTGGCCGCCAAATAAACAAATCTGTGACCAACTAATTAATGGGTCCAACCGCATTTGTATAAAAGACGTGTTTGTTTTATTAGGAAATCTTTACTTTCATCCCCATCTTTTATTTAGCCCTTATTTGTCTACCTTTAAAATAAAACACTTTAATTCTCAACATCATATTTACAGAATAAAATATTTTGAATGCAAATTCAA
>NW_019259888.1:0-14679 GCF_002742605.1 Olea europaea var. sylvestris
GGACGAAAACCCTAATACGTCATTACGAAATCGTGAGCTAAACCTACAACGGTCGCTACATTTTCGAAAACTACTTATGGTCCAAAAATGGACACCGTCTACGAAAGTTATGCTCAATTCCTCGAACGCAGTCAATCCAAATATGCAGGTGCACGTTCTTCAAAAAATGGCAAAATCCCTCATACGTCATGACGAAGTTGTGAGTTCAATCCAAAAGGGTCGCTACATTTTCGAAAAGTACTTATGGGCCCAAAACGGACACCGTTTGCATAAGTTACGGTCATTTCTTCCAAGCTCGAAAATCCAAGCGTTAAAAATATGCGAGCGGTCGTTCATCAGAAAAAGGACGAAAACCCTAATACGTCATTACGAAATCGTGAGCTAAACCCACAACGGTCGCTACATTTCCGAAAACTACTTATGGTCCCAACACGGACACCGTCTGCGAAAGTTATGCTCAATTCTTCGAACGCCGTCAATCCAATTATGCAGCTGCACGTTCTTCAAAAAATGCTCAAAATCCCTCATACGTCACGATGAAATTGTGAGTTCAATCCAAAGGGGTCGCTACATTTTCGAAAAGTACTTATGGGCCCAAAACGGACACCGTTTCCATAAGTTACGCTCATTTCTTCGAAGCTCGAAAATCCAAGCGTTAAAAATATGCGAGCGGTCGTTCATCAGAAAAAGGACGAAAACCCTAATACGTCATTACGAAATCGTGAGCTAAACCCACAACGGTCGCTACATTTCCGAAAACTACTTATGGTCCAAAACGGACACCGTCTGCGAAAGTTTTGCTCAATTCCTAGAACGCCATCAATCCAAATATGCAGCTGCACGTTCTTCAAAAAATGGTCAAAATCCTTCAAACGTCACGACGAAGTCGTGATTTCAATCCAAAAGGGTCGCTACATTTCCGAAAAGTACTTATGGGCCCAAAACGGACACCGTCTGCGAAAGTTATGCTCAATTCCTCGAACGCCGTCAATCCAAATATGCGGGTGCACTTTCTTCAAAAAATGGCCAAAAGCCCTCATACGTCACGACGAATTGGTGAGTTCAATCCAAAAGGGTCGCTACATTTCCGAAAAGTACTTATGGGCCCAAAACGGACACCGTCTGCGAAAGTTATGCTCAATTCCTCGAACGCCGTCAATCCAAATATGCAGGTGCACTTTCTTCAAAAAATGGCCAAAATCCCTCATACGTCACGACGAATTGGTGAGTTCAATCCAAAAGTGTCGCTACATCTTCGAAAAGTACTTATGGGCCCAAAACAGACACCGTTTCCATAAGTTACGCTCATTTCTTCGATGCTCGAAAATCCAAGCGTTAAAAATATGCAAGCGGTTGTTCTTCAAAAAAAGGACGAAAACCCTAATACGTCATTAGGAAATCGTGAGCTAAACCCACAACGGTCGCTACATTTCCGAAAACTACTTATGGTCCAAAAACGGACACCGTCTGCGAAAGTTATGCTCAATTCCTCGAACGCCGTCAATCCAAATATGCAGGTGCACGTTCTTCAAAAAATGGTCAAAATCCCTCACACGTCACGACGAAGTCGTGTGTTCAATCCAAAAGGGTCGCTACATTTTCGAAAAGTACTTATGGGCCCAAAACGGACACCGTTTCCATAAGTTACGCTCATTTCTTCGATGCTCGAAAATCCAAGCGTTAAAAATATGCAAGCGGTTGTTCTTCAAAAAAAGGACGAAAACCCTAATACGTCATTAGGAAATCGTGAGCTAAACCCACAACGGTCGCTACATTTCCGAAAACTACTTATGGTCCAAAAACGGACACCGTCTGCGAAAGTTATGCTCAATTCCTCGAACGCCGTCAATCCAAATATGCAGGTGCACGTTCTTCAAAAAATGGTCAAAATCCCTCACACGTCACGACGAAGTCGTGTGTTCAATCCAAAAGGGTCGCTACATTTTCGAAAAGTACTTATGGGCCCAAAACGGACACCGTTTCCATAAGTTACGCTCATTTCTTCGATGCTCGAAAATCCAAGCGTTAAAAATATGCAAGCGGTTGTTCTTCAAAAAAAGGACGAAAACCCTAATACGTCATTAGGAAATCGTGAGCTAAACCCACAACGGTCGCTACATTTCCGAAAACTACTTATGGTCCAAAAACGGACACCGTCTGCGAAAGTTATGCTCAATTCCTCGAACGCCGTCAATCCAAATATGCAGGTGCACGTTCTTCAAAAAATGGTCAAAATCCCTCACACGTCACGACGAAGTCGTGTGTTCAATCCAAAAGGGTCGCTACATTTTCGAAAAGTACTTATGGGCCCAAAACGGACACCGTTTCCATAAGTTACGCTCATTTCTTCGATGCTCGAAAATCCAAGCGTTAAAAATATGCAAGCGGTTGTTCTTCAAAAAAAGGACGAAAACCCTAATACGTCATTAGGAAATCGTGAGCTAAACCCACAACGGTCGCTACATTTCCGAAAACTACTTATGGTCCAAAAACGGACACCGTCTGCGAAAGTTATGCTCAATTCCTCGAACGCCGTCAATCCAAATATGCAGGTGCACGTTCTTCAAAAAATGGTCAAAATCCCTCACACGTCACGACGAAGTCGTGTGTTCAATCCAAAAGGGTCGCTACATTTTCGAAAAGTACTTATGGGCCCAAAACGGACACCGTTTCCATAAGTTACGCTCATTTCTTCGATGCTCGAAAATCCAAGCGTTAAAAATATGCAAGCGGTTGTTCTTCAAAAAAAGGACGAAAACCCTAATACGTCATTAGGAAATCGTGAGCTAAACCCACAACGGTCGCTACATTTCCGAAAACTACTTATGGTCCAAAAACGGACACCGTCTGCGAAAGTTATGCTCAATTCCTCGAACGCCGTCAATCCAAATATGCAGGTGCACGTTCTTCAAAAAATGGTCAAAATCCCTCACACGTCACGACGAAGTCGTGTGTTCAATCCAAAAGGGTCGCTACATTTTCGAAAAGTACTTATGGGCCCAAAACGGACACCGTTTCCATAAGTTACGCTCATTTCTTCGATGCTCGAAAATCCAAGCGTTAAAAATATGCAAGCGGTTGTTCTTCAAAAAAAGGACGAAAACCCTAATACGTCATTAGGAAATCGTGAGCTAAACCCACAACGGTCGCTACATTTCCGAAAACTACTTATGGTCCAAAAACGGACACCGTCTGCGAAAGTTATGCTCAATTCCTCGAACGCCGTCAATCCAAATATGCAGGTGCACGTTCTTCAAAAAATGGTCAAAATCCCTCACACGTCACGACGAAGTCGTGTGTTCAATCCAAAAGGGTCGCTACATTTTCGAAAAGTACTTATGGGCCCAAAACGGACACCGTTTCCATAAGTTACGCTCATTTCTTCGATGCTCGAAAATCCAAGCGTTAAAAATATGCAAGCGGTTGTTCTTCAAAAAAAGGACGAAAACCCTAATACGTCATTAGGAAATCGTGAGCTAAACCCACAACGGTCGCTACATTTCCGAAAACTACTTATGGTCCAAAAACGGACACCGTCTGCGAAAGTTATGCTCAATTCCTCGAACGCCGTCAATCCAAATATGCAGGTGCACGTTCTTCAAAAAATGGTCAAAATCCCTCACACGTCACGACGAAGTCGTGTGTTCAATCCAAAAGGGTCGCTACATTTTCGAAAAGTACTTATGGGCCCAAAACGGACACCGTTTGCATAAGTTACGCTCATTTCTTCTAAGCTCGAAAATCCAAGCGTTAAAAATATGCGAGCGGTCGTTCTTCAAAAAAAGGACGAAAACCCTGATACGTCATTACGAAATCGTAAGCTAAACCCACAACGGTCGATACATTTTCGAAAACTACTTATGGTCCAAAACGGACACCGTCTGCGAAAGTTTTGCTCAATTCCTTGAACGCCATCAATCCAAATATGCAGCTGCACGTTCTTCAAAAAATGGTCAAAATCCCTCATACGTCACGACGAAGTCGTGATTTCAATCCAAAAGGGTCGCTACATTTTCGAAAAGTAATTATGGGCCCAAAACGGACACCGTTTCCATAAGTTACGCTCATTTCTTCGAAGCTCGAAAATCCAAGCGTTAAAAATATGCGAGCGATCGTTCATCAAAAAACGGACGAAAACCCTAATACGTCATTGCGAAATCGTGAGCTAAACCTAAAATGGTCTCTACATTTCCGAAAACTACTTATGGTCCCAAAACGGACACCGTCTGCGAAAGTTATGCTCAATTCCTCGAACGCCGTCAATCCAAATATGCAGGTGGACTTTCTTCAAAAAATGGTCAAAATCCCTCATACGTCACGGCGAATTGGTGAGTTCAATCCAAAAGTGTCGCTACATCTTCGGAAAGTACTTATGGGCCCAAAACAGACACCGTTTCCATAAGTTACGCTCATTTCTTCGATGTTCGAAAATCCAAGCGTTAAAAATATGCAAGCGGTTGTTCTTCAAAAAAAGGACGAAAACCCTAATACGTCATTATGAAATCGTGAGCTAAACCTACAATGGTCGCTACATTTCCGAAAAGTACTTATGGGCCCAAAACGGACACCGTCTGCGAAAGTTATGCTCAATTCCTCGAACGCCGTCAATCCAAATATGCAGGTGGACTTTCTTCAAAAAATGGTCAAAATCCCTCGTACGTCATGACGAAGTAGTGAGTTCAATCCAAAAGGGTCGCTACATTTCCGAAAAGTACTTATGGGCCCAAAACGGACACCGTTTCCATAAGTTACGCTCATTTCTTCGATGTTCGAAAATCCAAGCGTTAAAAATATGCGAGCGGTCGTTCATCAAAAAAAGGACGAAAACCCTAATACGTCATTAAGAAATCGTGAGCTAAACCCACAACTGTCGGTACATTTCCGAAAACTACTTATGTTCCCAACACTGACACCGTCTGCGAAAGTTATCCCCAATTCCTCGAACGTCGTCAATCCAAATATGCAGGTGCACTTTGTTCAAAAAATGGTCAAAATCCCTCATACGTCATGACGAAGTAGTGAGTTCAATCCAAAAGGGTCGCTACATTTCCGAAAAGTACTTATGGGCCCAAAACGGACACCGTTTGCATAAGTTACGCTCATTTCTTCCAAGCTCGAAAATCCAAGAGTTAAAAATATGCGAGCGGTCATTCATCAAAAAAAGGACGAAAACCCAAATACGTCGTTACAAAATCGTGAGCTAAACCCACAACGGTCGCTACATTTACGAAAACTACTTTTGGTCCCAAAACGGACACCATCTGCGAAAGTTATGCCCAATTCCTCGAACGCCGTCAATCCAAATATGCAGGTGCACTTTCTTCAAAAAATGGTCAAAATCCCTCATACGTCATGACGAAGTTGTGAGTTCAATCCAAAAGGGTCGCTACATTTCCGAAAAGTACTTATGGGCCCAAAACGGACACCGTTTGCATAAGTTACGCTCATTTCTTCCAAGCTCGAAAATCCAAGCGTTAAAAATATGCGAGCGGTCGTTCATCAAAAAAAGGACGAAAACCCTAATACGTCATTTTGAAATCGTGAGCTAAACCCAAAACGGTCTCTACATTTTCGAAAACTACTTATGGTCCCAAAACGGATACCGTTTGCGAAAGTTATGCTCAATTCCTCGAACGCCGTCAATCCAAATATGCAGCTGCACGTTCTTCAAAAAATGGTAAAATCCCTCATTCGTCTTGACGAAGTGGTTATTTCAATCCAAAAGGGTCGCTACATTTCGGAAAAGTACTTATGGGCGCAAAACGGACACCGTTTCCATAAGTTACGCTCATTTCTTCGATGCTCGAAAATCCAAGCGTTAAAAATATGCAAGCGGTCGTTCTTCAAAAAAAGGACGAAAACCCTAATACGTCATTATGAAATCATGAGCTAAACCCACAACGGTCGCTACATTTCCGAAAACTACTTATGGTCCCAAAATGGACACCGTCTGCGAAAGTTATGCTCAATTCCTCGAACGCCGTTAACCCAAATATGCAGGTGCACATTCTTCAAAAAATGGTCAAAATCCCTCATACGTCACGACGAGGTTGTGAGTTCAATCCAAAAGGGTCACTACATTTCCGAAAAGTACTTATGGGCCCAAAACGGACACCGTTTGCATAAGTTACGCTCATTTCTTCCAAGCTCGAAAATCCAAGCGTTAAAAATGTGCGAGCATTCGTTTTTCAAAAAAAGGACGAAAACCCTAATACGTCATTACGAAATCGTGAGCTAAACCCACAACGGTCGCTACATTTCCGAAAACTACTTATGGTCCCAAAACGGACACCGTCTGCGAAAGTTATGCCCAATTCCTCGAACGCCGTCAATCCAAATATGCAGGTGCACTTTCTTCAAAAAATGGTCAAAATTCCTCATACGTCATGACGAAGTAGTGAGTTCAATCCAAAAGGGTCGCTACATTTCCGAAAAGTACTTATGGGCCCAAAACAGACACCGTTTGCATAAGTTACGCTCATTTCTTCGAAGCTCGAAAATCCAAGCGTTAAAAATATGCGAGCGGTCGTTCATCAAAAAAAGGACGAAAACCCTAACACGTCATTACGAAATCATGAGCTAAACCCAAAATGGTCTCTACATTTTCGAAAACTACTTATGGTCCCAAAACGGACACCGTCTGCGAAAGTTATGCTCAATTCATCGAACGCCGTCAATCCAAATATGCTGCTGCACGTTCTTCAAAAAATGGTAAAATCCCTCATTCGTCATGACGAAGTGGTGAGTTCAATCCAAAAGGGTCGCTACATTTCGGAAAAGTACTTATGGGCGCAAAACGGACACCGTTTCCATAAGTTACGCTCATTTCTTCGATGCTCGAAAATCCAAGCGTTAAAAATATGCAAGCGGTCGTTCTTCAAAAAAAGGACGAAAACCCTAATACGTAATTATGAAATCATGAGCTAAACCCACAACGGTCGCTACATTTCCGAAAACTACTTATTGTCCCAAAATGGACACCGTCTCCGAAAGTTATGCTCAATTCCTCGAACGCCGTTAACCCAAATATGCAGGTGCACATTCTTCAAAAAATGGTCAAAATCCCTCATACGTCACGACGAGGTTGTGAGTTCAATCCAAAAGGGTCGCTACATTTCGGAAAAGTACTTATGGGCGCAAAACGGACACCGTTTCCATAAGTTACGCTCATTTCTTCGATGCTCGAAAATCCAAGCGTTAAAAATATGCGAGCGGTCGTTCATCAAAAAAAGGACGAAAACCCTAATACGTCATTATGAAATAGTGAGCTAAACTCAAAACTGTCGCTACATTTCCGAAAAGTACTTATGGGCCCAAAACGGAAACCGTTTGCATAAGTTACGCTCATTTCTTCCAAGCTCGAAAATCCAAGCGTTAAAAATATGCGAGCGGTCGTTCATCAAAAAAAGGACGAAAACCCTAATACGTCATTATGAAATCGTGAGCTAAACCCGCAGCGGTCGCTACATTTCAGAAAACTACTTATGGTCCCAAAACGGACACCGTCTGCGAAAGTTATGCTCAATTCCTCGAACGCCGTCAATCCAAATATGCAGCTGCACGTTCTTTAAAAAATGGTCAAAATCCCTCTTAAGTCATGACGAGGTATTGAGTTCAATCCAAAAGGGTCGCTACATTTTCGAAAAGGACTTATGGGCCCGTAACGGACACCGTTTGCATAATTACGCTCATTTCTTCGAAACTCGAAAATTCAAGCGTTAAAAATATGCGAGTTGTCATTCTTCAAAAAAAGGACGAAAACCCTAATACATCATTACGAAATCGTGAGCTAAACCCGCAGCGGTCGCAACATTTCAGAAAACTACTTATGGTCCCAAAACGGACACCGTCTGCGAAAGTTATGCTCAATTCCTCGAACGCCGTCAATCCAAATATGCAGCTGCACGTTCTTTAAAAAATGGTCAAAATCCCTCTTAAGTCATGACGAGGTATTGAGTTCAATCCAAAAGGGTCGCTACATTTTCGAAAAGGACTTATGGGCCCGAAACGGACACCGTTTGCATAAGTTACGCTCACTTCTTCGAAGCTCGAAAATTCAAGCGTTAAAAATATGCGAGGTGTCGTTCTTCAAAAAAAGGACGAAAACCCTAATACATCATTACGAAATCGTGAGCTAAACCCACAACGGTCGCTACATTTCCGAAAACTACTTATGGTCCCAAAATGGACACCGTCTGCGAAAGTTATGCTCAATTCCTCGAACGCCGTCAATGCAAATATGCAGCAGTACGTTCTTCAAAAAATGGTCAAAATCCCTCATACGTCACGACGAAGTAGTGAATTCAATCCAAAAGGGTCGCCACATTTCCGAAAAGTACTTATGGGCCCAAAACGGACACCGTTTGCATAAGTTACGCTCATTTCTTCGAAGCTCGAAAATCCAAGCGTTAAAAATATGCGAGCGGTCGCTCTTCAAAAAAAGGTCGAAAACCCTAATACGTCATTACGAAATCGAGAGCTAAACCCACAGCGGTCGCTACATTTCCGAGAAGTACTTATGGTCCCAAAACAGACACCGTCTGCGAAAGTTATGCTCAATTCCTCGAACGCTGTCAATCCAAATATGCAGCTGCACGTTCTTCAAAATATGGTCAAAATCCCTCATACGTCACGACGAGGTATTGAGTTCAACCCAAAAGGGTCGTTACATTTCCGAAAAGGACTTATGGGCCCGAAACGGACAACGTTTGCATAAGTTACGCTCATTTCTTCGAAGCTCGAAAATTCAAGCATTAAAAATATGCGAGGTGTCGTTCTTCAAAAAAAGGGCAAAAACCCTAATACGTCATTACGAAATCGTGAGCTAAACCCACAACGGTCGCTACATTTCCGAAAACTACTTATGGTCCCAAAACGGACACCGTCTGCGAAAGTTATGCTCAATTCCACGAACGCCGTCAATCCAAATATGCAGCTGCACGTTCTCCAAAAAATGGTCAAAATCCCTCATACGTCACGACGAAGTAGCAAGTTCAATCCAAAAGGGTCGCTACATTTTCGAAAAGGACTTATGGGCCCGAAACGGACACCGTTTGCATAAGTTACGCTTATTTCTTCGAAACCCGAAAATTCAAGCGTTAAAAATATGCGAGGTGTCGTTCTTCAAAAAAAGGACGAAAACCCTAATACGTCATTACGAAATCGTGAACTAAACCCACAACGGGGGCTACATTTTCGAAAACTACTTATGGTCCCAAAACGGACACCGTCTGCGAAAGTTATGATCAATTCCTCGAACGCCGTCAATCCAAATATGCAGCTGCACGTTCTTCAAAAACTGGTCAAAATCCCTCATACGTCACGACGAAGTCGTGAGTTCAATCCAAAAGGGTCGCTATATTTTCGAAAAGTACTGATGGGCCCAAAACGGACACCGTTTGCATAAGTTACGCTCATTTCTTCGAAGCTCGAAAATCCAAGCGCTAAAAATATGCGAGCGGTCGTTCTTCAAAAAAAGGTCGAAAACCCTAATACGTCATTACGAAATCGTGAGCTAAACCCACAGCGGACTCTACATTTCCGAGAACTACTTATGGTCCCAAAACGGACACCGTCTGCGAAAGTTATGCTCAATTCCTCGAACGCCGTCAATCCAAATATGCAGCTGTACGTTCTTCAAAAAATGGTCAAAATCCCTCATATGTCACGACGAAGTAGTGAGTTCAATCCAAAAGGGTCGCTATATTTTCGAAAAGTACTTATGGGCCCAAAACGGACACCGTTTGCATAGGTTACGCTCATTTCTTCGAAGCTCGAAAATCCAAGCGTTAAAAATATGCGAGCGGTCGTTCTTCAAAGAAAGGTCGAAAACCCTAATACGTCATTACGAAATTGTGAGCTAAAGCCACAGCGGTCTCTACATTTCCGAGAAATACTTATGGTCCCAAAACGGACACCGTCTGTGAAAATTATGCTCAATTCCTCGAACGCCGTCAATGCAAATATGCAGCAGCACGTTCTTCAAAAAAGGTCAAAACCCCTCATACGTCATGACGAAGTAGTGAGTTCAATCCAAAAGGGTCGCTACATTTCCGAAAAGTACTTATGGGCCCAAAACGGACACCGTTTGCATAAGTTACGCTCATTTCTCCGACTCTCGAAAATCCAAGCGTTAAAAATATGCGAGCGGTCATTCTTCAAAAAAAGGTTGAAAACCCTAATACGTCATTACAAAATCGTGAGCTAAACCCACAGCGGTCGCTACATTTCCGAGAAATACATATGGTCCCAAAACGGACACCGTCTGCGAAAGTTATCCTCAATTCCTCGAACGCCGTCAATCCAAATATGCAGCTGCACGTTCTTCAAAAAATGGTCAAAATTCCTCATACGTCACGAAGAAGTAGTGAGTTCAATCCAAAAGGGTCGCTACATTTCCGAAAAGTACTTATGGGACCAAAACGGACACCGTTTGCATAAGTTACGCTCATTTCTTCGTAGCTCGAAAATCCAAGTGTTAATATATGCGAGCGGTCGTTCTTCAAAGAAAGGTCGAAAACCCTAATACGTCATTATGAAATTGTGAGCTAAAGCCACAGCGGTCTCTACATTTCCGGGAAATACTTATGGTCCCAAAACTGACACCGTCTGCGAAAGTTATGCTCAATTCCTCGAACGCCGTCAATGCAAATATGCAGCAGTACGTTCTTCAAAAAATGGTCAAAATCCCTCATACGTCACGACGATGTATTGAGTTCAATCCAAAAGGGTCGCTACATTTTCGAAAAAGACTTATGGGCCCGAAACGGACACCGTTTGCATAAGTTACGCTCATTCCTTCGAAGCTCGAAAATTCAAGCGTTAAAAATATGCGAGGTGTCGTTCTTCAAAAAAAGGACGAAAACCCTAATACGTCATTATGAAATCGTGAGCTAAACCCACAACGGTCGCTACATTTTCGAAAACTACTTATGGGCCCAAAACGGACACCGTCTGCGAAAGTTATGCTCAATTACCTCGAACGTCGTCAATCCAAATATGCAGCTGCACGTTGTTCAAAAAATGGTCAAAATCCCTCATACATCACGACGAAGTAGTGAGTTCAATCCAAAAGGGTCGCTACATTTCCGAAAAGTACTTATGGGACCAAAACGGACACCGTTTGCATAAGTTACGCTCATTTCTTCGAAGCTCGAAAATCCAAGCGTTAATATATGCGAGCGGTCGTTCTTCAAAGAAAGGTCGAAAACCCTAATACATCATTACGAAATTGTGAGCTAAAGCCACAGCGGTCTCTACATTTCCGAGAAATACTTATGGTCCCAAAACTGACACCGTCTGCGAAAGTTATGCTCAATTCCTCGAACGCCGTCAATACAAATATGCAGCAGCACGTTCTTCAAAAAATGGTCAAAATCCCTCATACGTCACGACAAAGTAGTGAGTTCAATCAAAAAGGGTCGCTACATTTCCGAAAAGTACTTATGGGCCCGAAACGGACACCGTCTGCAAAAGTTACGCTCATTTCTTCGAAGGTCGACAATCCAAGCGTTCCCAATATGCAAGTGGTCGTTCTTCAAAAAAGGGATGAGAACCCTAATACGTCATTACGAAATCGTGAGCTAAATCCAAAACGGTCGCAACATTTCCGAAAAGTACTTATGGTCGCATAACGGACACCGTCTGCGAAAGTTATGCTCAATCCCTCGAACGCCGTCAATCCAAATATGCAGCTGCACGTTCTTCAAAAAATGGTCAAAATCCCTCATACGTCATGACGAAGTTGTGAGTTCAATCCAAAAGGGGCGCTACATTTCCGAAAAGTACTTATGGGCCCGAAACGGACACCGTTTGCATAAGTTACGCTCATTTCTTCGAAGCTCGAAAATTCAAGCGTTAAAAATATGCGAGGTGTCATTCTTCAAAAAAAGGACGAAAACCCTAATACGTCATTACGACATCGTGAGCTAAACCCACAACGGTCGCTACATTTCCGAGAACTACTTATGGGCCCAAAACGGACACCGTCTGTGAAAGTTATGCTCAATTCCTCGAACGTCGTCAATCCAAATATGCAGCTGCACGTTCTTCAAAAAATGGTCAAAATCCCTCATACGTCATGACGAAGTGGTGAGTTCAA
Source organism: Olea europaea var. sylvestris (assembly GCF_002742605.1). Classification (NCBI taxonomy): domain Eukaryota; kingdom Viridiplantae; phylum Streptophyta; class Magnoliopsida; order Lamiales; family Oleaceae; genus Olea; species Olea europaea. Next base: position 12,101 of record NW_019259888.1, read on the forward strand.
TCCAAAAGGGTCGCTACATTTTTGAAAAGTACTTATGGGCCCGAAACGGACACCGTTTGCATAAGTTACGCTCATTTCTTCGAATCTCGAAAATTCAAGCGTTAAAAATATGCGAGCGGTCGTTCTTCAAAAAAAGGACGAAAACCCTAATAAGTCATTACGAAATCGTGAGCTAAACCCACAGCGGTCGCTACATTTCCGAGAACTACTTATGGTCCCAAAACGGACACCGTCTGCGAAAGTTATGCTCAATTCCTTGAACGCCGTCAATCCAAATATGCAGCTGCACGTTCTTCAAAAAATGGTCAAAATCCCTCATACGTCACGACGAGGTATTGAGTTCAATCCAAAAGGGTCGCTACATTTCCGAAAAAGACTTATGGGCCCAAAACGGACACCGTTTGCATAAGTTACGCACATTTCTTCGAAGCTCGAAAATCCAAGCGTTACAAATATGCGAGCGGTCGTTTTTCAGAAAAAGGTCGAAAACCCTAATACGTCATTACGAAATCGTGAGCTAAACCCACAGCGGTCGCTACATTTCCGAGAACTACTTATGGTCCCAAAACGGACACCGTCCCTGAAAGTTATGCTCAATTCCTCGAACGCCGTCAATGCAAATATGCAGCAGCACGTTCTTCAAAAATTGGTCAAAATCCCTCATACGTCACGACGAGGTATTGAGTTCAATCCAAAAGGGTCGCTACATTTCCGAAAAAGACTTATGTGCTCGAAACGGACACCGTTTGCATAAGTTACGCTCATTTCTTCGAAGCTCGAAAATCCAAGCGTGAAAAATATGCGAGCGATCGTTCTTCAAAAAAAGGTCGAAAACCCTAATACGTCATTACGAAATCGTGAGCTAAACGCACAATGGTCGCTACATTTCCGAAATCTACTTATGGTCCCGAAATGGACACCGTCTGCGAAAGTTATGCTCAATTCCTCGAACGCCGTCAATGCAAATATGCAGCAGCACGTTCTTCAAAAAATGGTCAAAATCCCTCATACGTCACGACGAGGTATTGAGTTCAATCCAAAAGGGTCGCTACATTTCCGAAAAAGACTTATGTGCTCGAAACGGACACCGTTTGCATAAGTTACGCTCATTTCTTCGAAGCTCAAAAATTCAAGCGTTAAAAATATGCGAGAGGTCGTTCTTCAAAAAAAGGACGAAAACCCTAATACGTCATTACGAAATCGTGAGCTAAACCCACAATGGTCTCTACATTTCCGAAAACTACTTATCGTCCCAAAACGGACACCGTCTGCGAAAGTTATGCTCAATTCCTCGAACGCCGTCAATGCAAATATGCAGCAGCACGTTCTTCAAAAAATGGTCAAAATCCCTCATACATCACGACGAAGTAGTGAGTTCAATCCAAAAGGGTCGCTACATTTCCGAAAAGTACTTATGGGCCCAAAACGGACACCGTTTGCATAAGTTACGCTCATTTCATCGAAGCTCAAAAATCCAAGCGTTAAAAATATGCGAGCGGTCGTTCTTCAAAAAAAGGTCGAAAACCCTAATACGTCATTACGAATTCGTGAGCTAAACTCACAGCGATCGCTACATTTTCGAGAACTACTTATGGTCCCAAAATGGACACCGTCTACGAAAGTTATGCTCAATTCCTCGAACGCCGTCAATCCAAATGTGCAGCTGCACCTTCTTCAAAAAATGGTCAAAATCCCTCATACGTCACGACGAGGTATTGAGTTCAATCCAAAAGGGTCGCTACATTTTCGAAAAGGACTTATGGGCCCGGAACGGACACCGTTTGCATAAGATACGCTCATTTCTTCGAAGCTCAAAAATTCAAGCGTTAAAAATATGCGAGTTGTCGTTCTTCAAAAAAAGGACAAAAACCCTAATATGTCATTACGAAATCGTGAGCTAAACCCACAACGGTCGCTATATTTCCGAAAACTACTTACGGTCCAAAAACGGACACCGTCTGCGAAAGTTATGCTCAATTCCTCGAACGCCGTCAATCCAAATATGCAGCTGCACGTTCTTCAAAAAATTGTCAAAATCCCTCATACGTCTCGACGAGGTATTGAGTTCAATCCAAAAGGGTCGCTACATTTTTGAAAAGGACTATGGGGCCGAAACGGACACCGTTTGCATAAGTTACGCTCATTTCTTCGAAGCTCGAAAATCCAAGCGTTAAAAATGTGGGAGCGGTCGTTCTTCAAAAAAAGGTTGAAAACCCTAATACGTCATTGCAAAATCGTGAGCTAAACCCACGACGGTCTCTACATTTCCGAAAACTACTTATGGTCCCAAAACGGACACCGTCTGCGAAAGTTATGCTCAATTCCTCGAACGCCGTCAATCCAAATATGCAGCTGTCAAAATTCCTCATACGTCACGACGAGGTATTGAGTTCAATCCAAAAGGGTCGCTACATTTTCGAAAAGGACTTATAGGCCCGAAACGGACACCGTTTGCATAAGTTACGCTCATTTCTTCGAAGCTCGAAAATCCAAGCGTTAAAAATATGCGAGCGGTCATTCTTCAAAAAAAGGTCGAAAACCCTAATACGTCATTACGAAATCGTGAGCTAAACCCACAA
>NW_019259888.1:19789-24210 GCF_002742605.1 Olea europaea var. sylvestris
AAAGGGTCGCTACATTTCCGAAAAGGACTTATGGGCCCGAAACGGACACCGTTTGCATAAGTTACGCTCATTTCTTCAAAGCTCGAAAATTCAAGCGTTAAAAATATGCGAGGTGTCGTTCTTCAAAGAAAGGACAAAAACCCTAATACGTCATTACGAAATCGTGAGCTAAACCCACAACGGTCGCTATATTTCCGAAAACTACTTATGGTCCCAAAACGGACACCGTCTGCGAAAGTTATGCTCAATTCCTCGAACGTCGTCAATCCAAAAATATAGCTGCACGTTCCTCAAAAAATGGTCAAAATCCCTCATACGTCTCGACGAGGTATGGAGTTCAATCCAAAAGGGTCGCTACATTTTCGAAAAGGACTTATGGGCCCGAAACGGACACCGTTTCATAAGTTACGCTCATTTCTTCGAAGCTCGAAAATTCAAGCGTTAAAAATATGCGAGGTGTCGTTCTTTAAAAAAAGGATGAAAATCCTAATACGTCATTACGAAATCTTGAGCTAAAACCACAACGGTCGCTACATTTCCGAAAACTACTTATGGTCCCAAAACGGACACCGTCTACGAAAGATATGATCAATTCCTCGAACGCCGTCAATCCAAATATGCAGCTGAACGTTCTTCAAAAAATGGTCAAAATCCCTCATACGTCACAACGAAGTAGTGAGTTCAATCCAAAAGGATCGCTACATTTCCGAAAAGTACTTATGGGCCAAAAACGGACACCGTTTGCATAAGTTACGCTCATTTATTCGAAGCTCGAAAATCCATGCGTTAAAAATATGCGAGCGGTCGTTCTTCAAAAAGGGGTCGAAAACCTTAAAACGTCATTACGAAATCGTGAGCTAAACGCACAATGGTCGCTACATTTCCGAAAATTACTTATGGTCCCAAAACGGACACCGTCTGCGAAAGTTATGCTCAATTCCTCAAACGCCGTCAATCCAAATGTGCAGCTGCACCCTCTTCAAAAAATGGTCAAACTCCCTCATACGTCACGACGATGTATTGAGTTCAATCCAAAGGGTCGCTCCATTTTCGAAAAGGACTTATGGGCTCGAAACGGACACCGTTTGCATAAGTTACGCTCATGAGCGGTCGTTCTTCAAAAAAAGGACGAAAACCCTAATACGTCATTACGAAATCGTGAGCTAAACGCACAATGGTCGCTACATTTCCGAAAATTACTTATGGTCCCAAAACGGACACCGTCTGCGAAAGTTATGCTCAATTCCTCAAACGCCGTCAATCCAAATGTGCAGCTGCACCCTCTTCAAAAAATGGTCAAACTCCCTCATACGTCACGACGATGTATTGAGTTCAATCCAAAGGGTCGCTCCATTTTCGAAAAGGACTTATGGGCTCGAAACGGACACCGTTTGCATAAGTTACGCTCATGAGCGGTCGTTCTTCAAAAAAAGGACGAAAACCCTAATACGTCATTACGAAATCGTGAGCTAAACGCACAATGGTCGCTACATTTCCGAAAATTACTTATGGTCCCAAAACGGACACCGTCTGCGAAAGTTATGCTCAATTCCTCAAACGCCGTCAATCCAAATGTGCAGCTGCACCCTCTTCAAAAAATGGTCAAACTCCCTCATACGTCACGACGATGTATTGAGTTCAATCCAAAGGGTCGCTCCATTTTCGAAAAGGACTTATGGGCTCGAAACGGACACCGTTTGCATAAGTTACGCTCATGAGCGGTCGTTCTTCAAAAAAAGGACGAAAACCCTAATACGTCATTACGAAATCGTGAGCTAAACGCACAATGGTCGCTACATTTCCGAAAATTACTTATGGTCCCAAAACGGACACCGTCTGCGAAAGTTATGCTCAATTCCTCAAACGCCGTCAATCCAAATGTGCAGCTGCACCCTCTTCAAAAAATGGTCAAACTCCCTCATACGTCACGACGATGTATTGAGTTCAATCCAAAGGGTCGCTCCATTTTCGAAAAGGACTTATGGGCTCGAAACGGACACCGTTTGCATAAGTTACGCTCATGAGCGGTCGTTCTTCAAAAAAAGGACGAAAACCCTAATACGTCATTACGAAATCGTGAGCTAAACGCACAATGGTCGCTACATTTCCGAAAATTACTTATGGTCCCAAAACGGACACCGTCTGCGAAAGTTATGCTCAATTCCTCAAACGCCGTCAATCCAAATGTGCAGCTGCACCCTCTTCAAAAAATGGTCAAAATCCCTCATACGTCACGACGAGGTATTGAGTTCAATCCAAAGGGTCGCTACATTTTCGAAAAGGACTTATGGGCTCGAAACGGACACCGTTTGCATAAGTTACGCTCATTTCTTCAAAGCTCGAAAATTCAAGCGTTAAAAATATGCGAGGTGTCGTTCTTCAAAAAAAGGACAAAAACCCTAATACGTCATTACGAAATCGTGAGCTAAACCCACGACGGTCTCTACATTTCCGAAAACTACTTACGGGCCCAAAACGGACACCGTCTGCGAAAGTTATGCTCATTTCCTCGAACGCCGTCAATCCAAATATGCAGCTGCACGTTCTTCAAAAAATGGTCAAAATCCCTCATACGTCATGACGAAGTAGTGAGTTCAATCCAAAAGGGTCGCTACGTTTCCGAAAAGTACTTATGGGCTCGAAACGGACACCGTTTGCATAAGTTACGCTCATTTCTTCGAAGCTCGAAAATCTAAGCGTTAAAAATATGCGAGCGGTCGTTCTTCAAAAAAAGGACGAAAACCCTAATACGTCATTACGAAATCGTGAGCTAAACCCACGACGGTCTCTACATTTCCGAAAACTACTTACGGTCCCAAAACGGACACCGTCTGCGAAAGTTATGCTCAATTCCTCGAACGCCGACAATCCAAATATGCAGCTGCACATTCTTCAAAAAATGGTCAAAATTCCTCATACGTCATGACGAAGTATTGAGTTCAATCCAAAACGGTCGCTACATTTCCGAAAAGGACTTATGGGCCCGAAACGGACACCGTTTGCATAAGTTACGCTCATTTCTTCGAAGCTCGAAAATTCAAGCATTAAAAATATGCGAGGTGTCGTTCTTCAAAAAAAGGACGAAAACCCTAATACGTCATTATGAAATCGTGAGCTAAACCCACAACGGTCGCTATATTTCCGAAAACTACTTATGGTCCCAAAACGGACACCGTCTGCGAAAGTTATGCTCAATTCCTCGAACGTCGTCAATCCAAAAATGCAGCTGCACGTTCCTCAAATAATGGTCAAAATCCCTCATACGTCTCGACGAGGTATGGAGTTCAATCCAAAAGGGTCGCTACATTTTCGAAAAGGACTTATGGGCCCGAAACGGACACCGTTTGCATAAGTTACGCTCATTTCTTTGAAGCTCGAAAATTCAAGCGTTAAAAATATGCGAGGTGTCGTTCTTTAAAAAAAGGATGAAAATCCTAATATGTCATTACGAAATCATGAGCTAAACCCACAACGGTCGCTACATTTCCAAAAACTACTTATGGTCCCAAAACGGACACCGTCTACGAAAGTTATGATCAATTCCTCGAACGCCGTCAATCCAAATATACAGCTGCACGTTCTTCAAAAAATGGTCAAAATCCCTCATACGTCACAACGAAGTAGTGAGTTCAATCCAAAAGGGTCGCTACATTTTCGAAAAGTACTTATGGGCCAAAAACGGACACCGTTTGCATAAGTTACGCTCATTTATTCGAAGCTCGAAAATCCATGCATTAAAAATATGCGAGCGGTCGTTCTTCAAAAAGGGGTCGAAAACCTTAAAACGTCATTACGAAATCGTGAGCTAAACCCACAGTGGTCGCTACATTTCCGAGAAATACTTATGGTCCCAAAACGGACACCGTCTGCGAAAGTTATGCTCAATTCCTCGAACGCTGTCAATCCAAATATGCAGCTGCACGTTCTACAAAAAATGGTCAAAATCCCTCATACGTCACGACGAGGTAGTGAGTTCAATCCAAAAGGGTCGCTACATTTTTCGAAAAGTACTTATGGGCCCAAAACAGACACCGTTTGCATAAGATACGCTCATTTCTTCGAAGCTCAAAAATTCAAGCGTTAAAAATATGCGAGTTGTCGTTCTTCAAAAAAAGGACGAAAACCCTAATACGTCATTATGAAATCGTGAGCTAAACCCACTGCGGTCGCCACATTTTCGAAAACTACTTATGGTCCCAAAACGGACACCGTCTACGAAAGTTATGTTCAATTCCTCGAACGCTGTCAATCTAAATATGCAGCTGCACATTCTTCAAAAAATGGTCAAAATCCCTCATACGTCACGACGAGGTATTGAGTTCAATCCAAAAGGGTCGCTACATTTCCGAAAAGGACTTATGGGCCCGAAACGGACACCGTTTGCATAAGTTACGCTCATTTCTTCAAAGCTCGAAAATTCA
>NW_019259888.1:24603-27569 GCF_002742605.1 Olea europaea var. sylvestris
TGAGTTCAATCCAAAAGGGTCGCTACATTTCCGAAAAGTACTTATAGGCCCGAAACGGACACCGTTTGCATAAGTTACGCTCATTTCATTGAAGCTCGAAAATTCAAGCGTTAAAAATATGCGAGGTGTCGTTCTTAAAAAAAAGGACGAAAACCCTAATACGTCATTATGAAATCGTGAGCTAAACCCACAACGGTCGCTACATTTCCGAAAACTACTTATGGTCCCAAAACGGACACCGTCTGCGAAAGTTATGCTCAATTCCTCGAACGTCGTCAATCCAAAAATGTAGCTGCACGTTCTTCAAAAAATGGTCAAAATCCCTCATACGTCTCGACGAGGTATGGAGTTCAATCCAAAAGGGTCGTTACATTTCCTAAAAGGACTTATGGGCCCGAAACGGACACCGTTTGCATAAGTTACGCTCATTTCTTCGAAGCTCGAAAATTCAAGCGTTAAAAATATGCGAGGTGTCGTTCTTCAAAAAAAGGACGAAAATCCTAATACGTCATTACAAAATCATGAGCTAAACCCACAACGGTCGCTACATTTCCGAAAACTACTTATGGTCCCAAAACGGACACCGTCTACGAAAGTTACGATCAATTCCTCGAACGCCGTCAATCCAAATATGCAGCTGCACGTTCTTCAAAAAATGGTCAAAATCGCTCATACGTCACAACGAAGTAGTGAGTTCAATCCAAATGGGTCGCTACATTTCCGAAAAGTACTTATGGGCCCAAAACGGACACCGTTTGCATAAGTTACGCTCATTTCTTCGAAGCTCGAAAATCCAAGCGTTAAAAATATGCGAGCGGTCGTTCTTCAAAAAGGGGTCGAAAACCTTAAAACGTCATTACGAAATTGTGAGCTAAACCCACAGCGGTCGTTACATTTCCGAGAAATGCTTATGGTCCCATAACGGACACTGTCTACGAAAGTTATGCTCAATTCCTCGAACGCTGTCAATCCAAATATGCAGCTGCACGTTCTTCAAAAAATGGTCAAAATCCCTCATACGTCACGACGAGGTAGTGAGTTCAATCCAAAAGGGTCGCTACATTTCCGAGAAATGCTTATGGTCCCATAACGGACACTGTCTACGAAAGTTATGCTCAATTCCTCGAACGCCGTCAATCCAAATATGCAGCTGCACATTCTTCAAAAAATTGTCCAAATTCCTCATACGTCAAGACGAGGTATTGAGTTCAATCCAAAAGGGTCGCTACATTTCCGAAAAGGACTTATGGGCCCGAAACGGACACCGTTTGCATAAGTTACGTTCATTTCTTCGAAGCTCGAAAATTCAAGCGTTAAAAATATGCGAGGGGTCGTTCTTCAAAAAAAGGACGAAAACCCTAATACGTCATTACGAAATCGTGAGCTAAACCCACGACGGTCTCTACATTTCCGAAAACTACTTACGGTCCCAAAACGGCCACCGTCTGTGAAAGTTATGCTCAATTCCTCGAACGCCGTCGATCCAAATATGCAGCTGCACGTTCTTCAAAAAATGGTCAAAATCCCTCATACGTCATGACGAGGTATTGAGTTCAATCCAAAAGGGTCGCTACATTTCCGAAAAGGACTTATGCGCCCGAAACGGACACCGTTTGCATAAGTTACGTTCATTTCTTCGAAGCTCGAAAATCCAAGCGTTAAAAATGTGCGAGCGGTCGTTCTTCAAAAAAAGGATGAAAACCCTAATACGTCATTACGAAATCGTGAGCTAAACCCACGACGGTCTCTACATTTCCGAAAACTACTTACGGTCCCAAAACGGACACCGTCTGTGAAAGTTATGCTCAATTCCTCGAACGCCGTCAATGCAAATATGCAGCTGTACATTCTTCAAAAAATGGTCAAAATTCCTCATACGTCATGACGAGGTATTGAGTTCAATCCAAAAGGGTCGCTACATTTCCGAAAAGGACTTATGGGCCCGAAACGGACACCGTTTGCATAAGTTACGCTCATTTCTTCGAAGCTCGAAAATTCAAGCATTAAAAATATGCGAGGTGTCGTTCTTCAAAAAAAGGACTAAAACCCTAATACGTCATTACGAAATCGTGAGCTAAACCCACAACGGTCGCTATATTTCCGAAAACTACTTATGGTCCCAAAACGGACACCGTCTGCGAAAGTTATGCTCAATTCCTCGAACGTCGTCAATCCAAAAATAGAGCTGCACGTTCCTCAAAAAATGGTCAAAATCCCTCATACGTCTCGACGAGGTATGGAGTTCAATCCAAAAGGGTCGCTACATTTTCGAAAATGACTTATGGGCCCGAAACGGACACCGTTTGCATAAGTTAGGCTCATTTCTTCGAAGCTCGAAAATTCAAGCGTTAAAAATATGCGAGGTGTCGTTCTTTAAAAAAAGGATTAAAATCCTAATACGTCATTACGAAATCATGAGCTAAACCCACAACGGTCGCTACATTTCCGAAAACTACTTATGGTCCCAAAACGGACACCGTCTACGAAAGTTATGATCAATTCCTCGAACGCCGTCAATCCAAATATGCAGCTGCACGTTCTCCAAAAAATGGTCAAAATCCCTCATACGTCACAACGAAGTAGTGAGTTCAATCCAAAAGGGTCGCTACATTTTTGAAAAGTACTTATGGGCCAAAAACGGACACCGTTTGCATAAGTTACGCTCATTTCTTCGAAGCTCGAAAATCCATGCGTTAAAAATATGCGAGCGGTCGTTCTTCAAAAAGGGGTCGAAAACCTTAAAACGTCATTACGAAATCGTGAGCTAAACCCACAGCGGTCGCTACATTTCCGAGAAATACTTATTGTCCCAAAACGGACACCGTCTGCGAAAGTTATGCTCAATTCCTCGAACGCTGTCAATCCAAATATGCAGCTGCACGATGTACAAAAAATGGTCAAAATCCCTCATACGTCACGACGAGGTAGTGAGTTCAATCCAAAAGGGTCGCTACATTTTTCGAAAA
>NW_019259889.1:0-1053 GCF_002742605.1 Olea europaea var. sylvestris
ATGGGTTTACAAGAAAAAGATCGATGTGGATGGAAACGTCCATACATACAAAGTAAGGCTAGTAGCGAAGGGTTACACACAAAAACAAGGCGTTGACTTTGATGAAATTTTTTTGCCTGTAGCCATGCTAAAGTCCATTCGGATTTTACTTGCAATAGCTGCATACCATGACTATGAGATATGGCAAATGGATGTTAAAACTACTTTCCTTAATGGAAACTTACAAGAGGAGGTGTATATGACACAGCCTGAAGGTTTTTAATCCAAAGGAGCCAGCAAAGTATGTAAGCTAAATTGATCCATTTATGGACTAAAGCAAGCCTCAAGGAGCTGGAATCTTCATTTTGATGAGACAATCAAAAGCTTTGATTTTATCAAAAATGAAGATGAACCGTGTGTTTACAAGAAGACAAGTGGGAGCGCGGTCGTATTCCTAAATTATATGTCGATGACATATTATTAATGGGAAATGACATCCCAATGCTTCAATTGGTAAAATTATTGTTGTCAAAGAATTTCTCCATGAAAGATATGGGAGAAGCAGCGTATATTTTGGGAATTAAGATCTATAGAGATAGATCTAAAAGATTACTAGGTTTATCCCAATCTTTGTACATAGATAAAATCCTGAGAAGATTTAATATGGAAGAGTCTAAGAGAGGTTTATGTCCCATGTCAAGTGGGATTTACCTTTCAAAAGATATGTGTCCTAAAACACATAATGAAAGGAATCGTGTGGATAAGATTCCTTATGCTTCGGCGATAGGATCTATCATGTATGCGATGCTATGTAAGAGACCAGATGTTTCATATGCTCTAAGTGTTACGAGCAGGTTTCAGGCAAACCCTAGTGAGAAACACTGGATAGCGGTTAAGAACATTCTTAAGTACTTGAGAAGGACTAGAGATGTGTTCTTGATCTATGGAGGAAATGAACCAAAGATTCATGGGTATACTGATGCCAGCTCTTAATCTGACAAAGATGATAGAAAGTCTCAATCAAGATATATGTTTACTCTCAACAATGGAGCGGTTAGTTGGAAAAGTTCCAAA
>NW_019259890.1:0-1053 GCF_002742605.1 Olea europaea var. sylvestris
TTGCAAAAAATGACGAAATTGCCCCCAGCGCGATTTTTGTTTCCGATCAACCTGTCAAATTTTAGCCCATTCCGACAAAGTCGTGAAAAATGACGAAATTGCCCCCGGCGCGCTTTTTGTTTCCGATCAACCTGTCAAATTTTAGCCAATTCCGACACAGTCACGAAAAATTACGAAATTGCCCCGGCGCGATTTTTGTTCCCGTTCAGCCTGTCAAATTTGAGCCCATTTCGACACCATTGCCAAAAATGACGAAATTGCCCCCGGCGCGATTTTTATTTCCGATCAACCTGCCAAATTTCAGCCCATTCTGACACAGTCGCGAAAAATGACTATATTGCCTCCGGCGCGATTTTTGTTTCCGATGAACCTGTGAAATTTTAGCACATTCTGACACCGTCGCGAAAATTGACGAAATTGCCCCCAGCGCGATTTTTGTTCCCGATCAACCTGTCAAATTTAAGCCCATTCCGACACCATTGCAAAAAATGACGAAATTGGCCCGGCGGGGTTTCTGTTTCCGATCAACTTGTAAAATTATTGCCCATTTCGACACAGTCGCGAAAAATGACGAAATTGCCCCCTGCGAGATTTCTGTTCCCGATCAACCTGTCAATTTGAACACATTCCGACACGATTGCGAAAAATGACGAAATTGCCCCCAGCGCAATTTTTGTTTCCGATCAACCTATCAAATTTTAGTCAATTCCAACACAGTCGCGAAAAATGACAAAATTGCCCCGGTGCGATTTTTGTTCCCGATCACCTTTTCAAATTTGTGCCCTTTCAGACTCCACTGTAAAAAATGACGAAATTGCCCCCGGCACCGTTTACATTTCCGTTCAACCTGTCAAATTTTTGCCCATTCCGACACTGTCGTGAAAAATGACGAAATTGCCCTTGGCGCGGTTTTTGCTTCGGATCAACCAGTCAAATTTTAGCCAATTCCAACGCAGTCGTGAAAAATGAAGAAATTGCCCTCGGCGTGATTTTTATTTCCGATCAACCTGCCAAATTTTAGCCCATTCCGACACAGTCGCGAAAAATGACGAA
>NW_019259891.1:0-1053 GCF_002742605.1 Olea europaea var. sylvestris
AGTTTAAATGCAGCTTATCAGAATTTCTAATAGTTATATTTAATTAATAAATTGTGGAAGTTTCTGATTATTTGTCTTTCTTTTTTATGCAGGAGAAAATTGGAACTGCCATTACTTGTAGGCTTCAGTTTGGATTATCAATGTTGGCTGATGAATCTATGTTATCAGTTGAAAATGTCCTCTTTATGCGGTGAGGATATCCATCTGTGTTGGCTGTATTGACTGTGTCCTTAGTTTGGGAACAAGTCGACTTGTTTGATTATGAATGCCAAATAAGTCTTTTAGCCTGGAAAGCGCGCTCATTAGCTCTGATACAGCCCACAAAGGCAAGATTTTGATTGCAGTAAATTGCTTGATTGGAAAGCTCTGCAATTGTTATGCTCGTTCTCTTACATGAGCCTTCCTTTCTTTAAAGCTTAAGTCTATGTTTGAATGGAGTCACAGTCACCTCTTACTGCTACATCCCGACATCTTCTCTCTATGCCCAAAGTCTCTTCAATTTTGTTGTTGTTCTGTTCGGCTGACCTTTTGAAGCTTGCGGTTGGCTATAGAACATGAAGAGCAAGGTGAGTTATCTTAGAGGACACTGTGGTATAAATGAATTTGTTATATTACAGCGTATATACAGAATTCGAAGTTACTTTGTTGTAATATTGTCCTGTTGTGATCGATGTTAACATGACCATCACTCATCAGCTGACATTGGTCACATTTTGCTAGAGTATACATTTGTGAATGAAGATTATGGGATTTGTTAAGTTATACAACAATTCTATATCCATCTGTTTGATATTACAATACTAAAATGTCTGTCATGGGCATACAAAGACGATATTGAGGGTGCAAAGTCGAAGCTTCTGCAAAAGCTAAAAATATTCGTGTTATTAAAATGATGGAGGTTCCTCTGTTACTGCCATCCTATTTAATATTGAGCATGTTATTCTTTTTAGTTATATTGGGAGAATCACTCGGAAATGGTCCGGCTACCTCAGACATTTTGCTGAAGTCAGATTTTTCAATCTTTCATGCAGTGCATCGGATTGAGTGGCACGT
>NW_019259892.1:0-1052 GCF_002742605.1 Olea europaea var. sylvestris
TTTTTTGGTGAATTGATGCATAGAGATGAGATTTTTATGAATGTCTGGAACACATAATGTGTCATTGAGTTTAAAATTATGAGTAGGCGAATGTAAAATAAGGCAGCCAATATAAGTAACGGGTAAACCTGGACCATCACCAATTACTACAGCGTCAGTGCCATCATACTCAGAATGGATAGATAAATTACCAATCTCCGAGGTAATGTTATGAGAGGCACCAGAGTCTAGCAACCATTTTGTAGACTTCCGTTTGGAGCGGCCAACACAATTAGCTGAAGCGGTCTCTAGTTTTGGACAATATTTAGCAATGTGTCCAATATCATCACAATATTGACATATGGGCTTACGTCGGGGCTTGTTGAACCGATGGGCCTTCTGGTCAATCTGACTCGAAGAGCGAGTGTAACGGGGACCAATGAAACGGGTAGGTCGAACCCCATCACGACGTGCAGCAGGATTAGCAGTCACCACAAGAGATGTAGAGGAGGCCTCAAGGCGCTTGAGATAGACTTCATAACTGACTAGTATGTCAAGGAGTTCTTCAAAGGATAGGGATGATTCACTGGTGCGAATGGGGGCAACAACATCATGGAATTCTGGCCCTAAGCCGTGAAGTACATAAAGTGTGATATCATCAGTTGAAAGAGGAACGTCGATAAGGCTCAGTTCATCAACTATAGCCTTCACAACTTGCATATAATCAGAAATACTCTGATCACCACGCTGCAACGTGGTGAGACATTCTTTCAACTGCATAACTCAGGTACGAGATCGATTAGCATAGAGACGGGACAAGAGCTGCCACGCTTTCCGCGAAGTTTGAGCAGTAGCAATCAATGGCGTGATGGCTTCAGCAACGGAAGCAAGGATAGCGTTATGGAGAAGCTTATCTTGTCGGAACCAAAGTTTAAATGCAGCATGGGCAGTAACATCTGTAGATGTATCAGGCTTCGATGGGCATGGGAAAGTACCATCTAAGTACCCCATGAGATCGTAGCCATGAAGTAGACTGGTAAAGGTAGCGCTCCATGATGGATAATTGGAGGAAG
>NW_019259893.1:0-1052 GCF_002742605.1 Olea europaea var. sylvestris
CCTCATACGTTACGATGAAGTCTTGAGTTCAATCCAAAACGGTCGCTACATTTCCAATGAGTACTTATGGGCCCGAAACGGACGCCGTGTGCAAAACTTACGCTCAATTCTTCGTACGTCGACTCTCCAAGCGTTCAAAATGAGCAAGTGCTCATTCTTTAGAAAAAAGATGAAATCCCTCGTACGTCACGATGAAGTCTTGAGTTCAATCCAAATCTGTCGCTACATTTCAAAAAAGAACTTATGGGCCCGAAATGGACACCGTGGGCAAAAGTTACGCTCAATTCTTCGTACGCCGACAATCCACGCGTTCCAAATATGCAAGTGCTCATTCTTTCAAAAAATCGCTAAAATCGCTCGTACGTCATGACGAAGTTATGAGTTCAATCCAAAACGGTCGCAACATTTCCAGAAAGTACTTATGGGCCCAAAACGGACACCGGGTGCAAAAGTTACGCTCAATTCTTCGTACGCCGTCTCCCCAAGCGTTCCAGATATGCAAGTGCTCATCCTTTAGAAAAAAGGCCGAAATCCCTCATACGTTACGATGAAGTCTTGAGTTCAATCCAAAACGGTCGCTACATTTCCAATGAGTACTTATGGGCCCGAAACGGACACCGTGTGCAAAACTTACGCTCAATTCTTCGTACGCCGACTCTCCAAGCGTTCAAAATAAGCAAGTGCTCATTCTTTAGAAAAAAGATGAAATCCCTCGTACGTCACGATGAAGTCTTCAGTTCAATCCAAAATGGTCGCTACATTTCAAAAAAGTACTTATGGGCCCGAAACAGACACCGTGTGCAAAAGTTACGCTGAATTCTTCGTACGCCGACTATCCAAGCGTTCCAAATATGCAAGTACTCATTCTTTCAAAAAATCACTAAAATCGCTCGTACGTCATGGCGAAGTTATGAGTTCAATCCAAAATTGTCGCTACATTTCCAAAAAGTACTTATGGACCCAAAACGAACACCGGGTGCAAAAGTTACGCTCAATTCTTCGTACGCCGTCTCTCCAAGCGTTCCAAATATGCAAGTGCCCATTCTTTAGAA
>NW_019259894.1:0-1052 GCF_002742605.1 Olea europaea var. sylvestris
ACATGTACACTATGGTATACATTTTACTTTACACTTTGCCACGTTACATTACCCTACTCGACAGTTTAAATTTCAAACAGTTTTCCCATCCAATTGAATCTTGGTAACAATTGAAGTCTCGAACAACGTGTCAATTATCAGTTTACAAATAGCAAAGATCAATCGGTAAGAACCGTGCTCCATGTACGCTATGGTGTAAACATTAGTATACACTTTGCTACGTGATATTACCCTATTGGAAAGTTTAAATTTCAAACAGTTTTCCCATCCAATTGACACTTGAAAACAATGTAAGTGTCAAACAACCTGTAAAAGCTCAGTGCACAAATAGCAAAGTTCAATTGATAAGAACTTCGCTACATGTACACCATGGTTTACACTTTAGTTTACACTTTGCCACGAGACATTACTTCGTTGAACAGTTTAAATTTCAAACTGTTTTCCTATCTAATTGACACTTGACAACAATGCACTGTCAAACAAATTTCTATAAATCAGTGTGCAAATAGCAATGTTCAATCGGTAAGAAATGCAAGCGTCAAACAACGTGTTAAAAATCAATGTACAAATAGCAAAGTTCAATCGGAAAGAAGCTTGCTCCATGTACACTATGGTATACACTTTGCCACGTGACATTACCCTCTTGGACAGTTTAAATTTCGTACAGTTTTCCCATCCAATTGACACTTGACAACAATACAAGTGTCGTACAACATGTCAAAAATCATTATACAAATAGTGAAGTTCAATCGATAAGGACCTTTCCACATGTACACTATGGTGTACACTTTAGTTTACACTTTGCCACGTGACATTACCCTCTTGGACAATTTAAATTTCAAATAATTTTCCCTTCCAACTAACACTTGGCAACAATGCAAGTGTCAAATAACGTGTCAAAAAATAAGTGTGCTAATAGCAAAGTTCAATCGGTAAGAAATGCGAGTGTCAAATAACGTGCCAAAAATTAACGTACAAATAGCAAAGTTCAATCGGTAAGAACCTTGCTTCATGTACACTTTGGTTTACATTTTGCCACGTGACATTACCCT
>NW_019259895.1:0-1052 GCF_002742605.1 Olea europaea var. sylvestris
ATTGATGCAAAAGCAATTGGGTGAAATCCCTTTATATAGAAAGCCTGATGGAAGTGGAGAGTTAATTAAAGTTATAAGGTGGCGTTTAGCTTCACAACTTGTGGAGATTCTTTTCAGATATTTATTAAGCTCTTTGGAAAGTAGAAAACATATGGAATATCAAGAATCTTAACCTTTGCAGTTTACCCATCCTTGCTACATATAAATATCATAGATACAGTTAATAGTTAAAGATTTGTCCACGGGTCTCCATTGAAAGCTTCTATAGTAGAACTCAATCGACAGGGCCTGGGGTCTTAAAAATGGTTCAGGGAGGGGAATAAAGTGAAAATGCCATCTCTATGGACCATTCTTTGCTATCTATTTTTGACTCCTATATTCATATATAGGATGAAAATTTTCCCCTGGCTCTTTCAATTTCTGGGAAAGCGAACATTGGAGAGGGATTGAACCACCGGGTGGGCAGGGAGCCGTGCTAGTTTCTTCATGCTGTCTGGACTACCCTTCCCTGTCAGATCAAGAATCTTAACCTTTGCAGTTTAGCCATCTTAGCTACAGATTAATATCATAAATAGAGTTATTAACAATTATATGGGTTCTGAGCGTATGCAAATTGTAAGGTGAAAAACAATATTTGATGTTTCGACATGTTCCCCTTAACAATGGCTCATCAATGTATTAGATTCTTATTTCAACGACAATCAACAAAACTAGAAACGGATGTGTACTTATAATTGCTCAAAAAAATAAATAAGGTCTTGCCACTACTAACATGTAAAATATTTCACGTACTCCAGGGAAATTACTGGAGCTGCCTCCTCTCTCCACAATCGATACCTAGAGCAAAGCGTTGAAAGAGCAGAGGAAGGGGTGGACTAAAAAATCTTTTGGACTAGGTCACATAAAATATTTTTTTACATATAAAAATTAATTTTTATTATGAATGGACTAGAACTAGAACCTAAATCGAAGGAGAATAGAATATTTCTCTGTGTTTATATAAATGGGAGGTCCGTGGGGTAGCAAGATAATAGAGTCCGTGGTTAGAAATA
>NW_019259896.1:0-1052 GCF_002742605.1 Olea europaea var. sylvestris
TCGCGCCGGGTGCAATTTCGTCATTTTTCGCGACTGTGTCGGAATCGGTTCAAATTTGACAGGTTGATCGTGAACAAAAATCGAGCAGGGTGAATTTCGTCATTTCTCGCAACTCCGTCGGAATTGACTAAAATTTGACGGGTTGATCAGAAACAAAAATTGCACCGGGGGCAATTTCGTCATTTTTCGCGACTGTTTCGGAATGGGCTGAAATTTGACGGGTTGATCGGAAATAAAAATCGCGCCGGGGACAATTACGTCATTTTTCTCGACTGTGTCGGAATGGGCTAAAATTTGACAGGTTGATCGGAAACAAAAATCGCGCAGGGTGAATTCCGTTATTTTTCGCAACTCCGTCGGAATTGGCTAAAATTTGACGGGTTGATCGGAAACAAAAATCGCGCCGGGGGCAATTTCGTCATTTTTCGCGACTGTGTCGGAATGGGCTAAAATTTGACAGGTTGATCGGAAACAAAAATCGCGCAGGGTGAATTCCGTTATTTTTCGCAACTCCGTCGGAATTGGCTAAAATTTGACGGGTTGATCGGAAACAAAAATCGCGCCGGGGGCAATTTCGTCATTTTTCGCGACTGTGTCGGAATGGGCTAAAATTTGACAGGTTGATCGGAAACAAAAAATCGCGCCAGGGGCAATTTCGTCATTTTTCGCGACTGTGTCGGAATGGGCTAAAATTTGACAGGTTGATCGGAAACAAAAAATCGCGCCAGGGGCAATTTCGTCATTTTTCGCGACTGTTTCGGAATGGGCTCAAATTTGACAGGTTGATCTGGAACAAAAATCGCGCAGGGTGAATTCCGTTATTTTTCGCAACTCCGTCGGAATTGGCTAAAATTTGACGGGTTGATCGGAAACAAAAATCGTGCCGGGGCCAATTTCGTCATTTTTCGCGACTGTTTCGGAATGGGCGGAAATTTGACTGTCTGATCCGAAATAAAAATCGCGCCGGGTACAATTACGTCATTTTTCTCGACTGTGTCGGAATGGGCTAAAATTTGAATGGTTGATCGGAAACAAAAATCGCGCCGGGGCAA
>NW_019259897.1:0-1052 GCF_002742605.1 Olea europaea var. sylvestris
ATGAACTTATTACACTCCTCAGCACTGTAAGCTTTGGTTGCTCTCCTGAACAATGAAACGATGTCTTTGCCTCGATACCTAGTCTTCAAATTACCTTGTATATGGTACATGCAATACCCGTGATGTGCCTCGGGAAAAATTTCAGCGATACTGTTTATTATAGACTGTCTTCGATCGGTTACAAATGCAAGATCTTCGACTTCCACAATCGCTTCCCTCAGTTTAGAAAAGAACCAACGCATGGACAGATCATTCTCGTTGTCAACTATGCCGAATGCAATATGGTAAATTTAAATGTTGGCATCTTGACATGTAGCAATAATTAATTTACCTTGATATTTAGCTTTCAGAGTTGTACCATCAACTAGAATTACGGGTCGCATTGCATTTCGAAAATCTCGAATACATTGTCCGAGAGTCATAAAGAAATACTTAAAACAATTATCGCCCACTGTCTCAATAAAAAAATGTTGTACTAGGATTAGTTGTCCCCATGTTATGGCAATACCTGACCAATTTAGCATAGCTCTCCTCAACCAATCCCATTAAATCCTCCAACACACATTCTTTGGCCTTCCAGGCTTTCTGGTAGCACATGACCACTCCATATTCTCGACGGACGTGTTAATGATGTTCGAAGGTCTGTAGATTATCCATGGGTCCTGATACTGTGCTTTAACAGTTGGCTATTACAGCCAACAGCCAGCTGTTAAACAGGCGACATGACTGTTAACAGCCGGCTGTCGGCTATTTAACAGCAGGCAGTCGCTGTAACAGTCGACTGTTTAGCTGTTTTGCGTATGAATTTTATTCTTCTACTATTCTAAAGAAAAAATTATAGATCTGTTAAAAAAAAAATTTGATAGGTAAGATTTGTTAAAAAAAAATTTATACTAACTATTACTATGTCGAAATAAAATTTCTCTATTTAAACGTACACTAGTTTACTGAAAAAAAATTAAACATGCGTAAATATACTTACCGATTTGAAGTAATTGATATGAAAAAAATTTTGACTTCAGCGTTTGAAAGTTTTTTAAGATTTTTAGGTT
>NW_019259898.1:0-1052 GCF_002742605.1 Olea europaea var. sylvestris
CAAAAATTATTGTACAAATAGGAAAGTTCAATCGGTTAGAACCTTGCTACATGTACACTATGGTGGACACTTTAGTTTACACTTTGCCACGTGACATTACCCTGTAGGATACTTTAAATTTAAAATAATTTTCTCAACCAATTGACACTGGACAACAATGCAAGTGTAAAACAACGTATCGAAAATCAGTGTACAAATAGCAAAGTTCAATCGGTAAGAAATTTGCTACATGTACACTATGGCGTACACTTTAGTTTACACTTTGCCACGTGACATTGCCCTGTTGGACAATTTAAATTTGAAATAGTTATCCCATCCAATTGACACTGGTCAACAATGCAAGTGTCAAAAAATGTGTCAAAAATCAGTTTATAAATAGCAAAGTTCAATCGGTAATAATTTTGCTACATGTACCCCATGGTATACACATTAGCTTACACTTTGCCATATGACATTACCTTGTTTAACAGTTTAAATTTCAAACAGCTTTCCCATCCAATTGACATTTGACAACAGTTCAAGTGTCAAACAAAGTGTCTAAAATCAGTGTACAAATAGGAAATTTCAATCAGTAAGAACTTTGCAACTTGTACACTATAGTATACACTTTCATTTACACTTTGCCACGTGTCATTTCCCTGTTGGATAGTTTAAATTTCAAACAGTTTTCCTATCCAATTGACACTTAACATCAATGCAAGTGTC
This sequence comes from Olea europaea var. sylvestris, assembly GCF_002742605.1. Taxonomy (NCBI): domain Eukaryota; kingdom Viridiplantae; phylum Streptophyta; class Magnoliopsida; order Lamiales; family Oleaceae; genus Olea; species Olea europaea. The sequence continues at coordinate 706 of NW_019259898.1, forward strand.
AAACAACGTGTCGAAAATCAGTGTACAAATAGCAAAGTTTAATCGGTATAGACCTTGCTACATGTACACTATGGTGAATACTTTAGTTTACACTTTGCTACGTGACATTACCCCGTTGGACAGCTTAAATTTCAAACAGTTTTCCCATCCAACTGACACTTGACAACAATGCAAGTGTCAAACAGCATTTCAAAATCAGTTTACAAATAGCAAAGATCAATCGGTAAGGACCTTTTAAAATGTACACTACGGTGTACACTTTAGTTTACACTTTGCCACGTGACATTACCCTGTTGGACAGTTTAAATTTCAAACAGTTTTCTCAACCAATTGACATTGGACAACAA
>NW_019259899.1:0-17945 GCF_002742605.1 Olea europaea var. sylvestris
TTTTTTTTATTTTACCCTTTGTAACACCTTTTTAGGAACAATAAATGCTTGATTTGAATGCAATTAATGGTGTGATGTGTTGATTTGTTTTATATATTTTAAACATTTAATTTATGATTATTATATGTATAATATGAATTCTTGTTAAAAAAAGGGTGAAAGGTTTAGAAAAAAAAAAAACACACACACACACACACAAATACATATGAACACAAATCCTACCTTCTTCTTCACCATCTTCATTTCATCATCAACAAGGAAAGCTATTGATTAAATCCCAAAAGTGAGCTACTAGAAATTATTTATATTTTCATCTCATAGTTTACTACTTTAAATGTTTAATACAACATGATCATATTTAATTGAATTTTTTGAATCTCTTATTCATTGTGTGTTTTATTTTTGATATATTTTTCGAAAGAAAAAAATATCAACATCCTCTAGAAAATGTGAAGGATTCTCTATTTAATGAAGCATTGAGTTATTCATTATTTATTTGTGGGAAAATATTGTAATGTTGTAGTTGAGAATTGATTATCATCATTAATGTTTTCAATAATTTCTTTCAAAGAACCAAATACATGGTTTTCAAGTTTCCCCGAAATTTATAGCAGTTTAACTGTCGAGTAGTGTCATCGAAACCGTCAAGTTAGACATTTGAATTATCGAACTCGACATTTACTAACTGTCGGGATAGACAATTTAACTGTTGACTTCGACACCTGAAAACTGTTGAAACCCTTTATTTTCCTTTCTGCTACTATATGTATCTAAATATTCGAAAACTTCAATTTGATGGTATTAAATGTCGACATATGGAATGTGCAAAATTCTCATATTTGCAATTCTAATATTTCAGGTATGAGTCATCACTTGAGATACATTGTGTCACATAGGGGAAAGTTTGTTCAACCCTCTATGTAATACAAGTTTCTTAAACAACCGCTCGATATCATTGTTGACATTGTATATCCAATGTTCCCCTACTGTGTTGTGCATTATCAAGTTAAATTATCGTTTTGTTGTCATTATCGTTTGCGATGGTTATTGCTTCTTATATTGTCATTATCGAACTCTACTACTATTGAAAATAATTCAACCACGTCATTCAAAAACTGCTATCATAATCCACTAAAAATCTAATATTAATCTCCACCAAAACACCTTGTCTGTAAGTTGTAAATAGTGGACTTAATTAACACATAAATGATAAACATCATTAATGTTAAATCATATTATTATGGAGAAAAGGAGGAGGACAATTACAAAATTGGATTGAATTATCTACTACAATATTAGAGGTCGAGTGCTTTTTGTACCTTTTAAAAAAAAATCAGCAATATACCATTTTCGTTATATTTATTCATTTTTATCATGCTTAAAACCTATTGATTTCACTGTAGTGTACATATATTGCATAAAAGTCATTTTTAAGTTACGATGTTTCCCAACACATTCTCGACTTACATTATTATCTTCAACTTACATCGTCATTATCATTCCCACACCGTTCACAGATAGACAAATACATGTTTAACTTCACAACTAAAATACGAATCCATAGGCAACATATTGCATGACAGCCCGACAGATCATCTGTCATTCTCGACAGATTGCTTCTGTCATTCTCGACACTTGATCTAGAGTACACAAAAAAGAACTACACGCAAGAGACATAAAGGACATGCTCATGCTAAAGTTTTGGTAAAGGCATTACTAAATTCATCCCTAAAAAGGATAAACTATACATAACTTATTACACAACTACATTTTATTATTGACAACTTCATTCGTCATCGACATTTGAACATTCTCCCCCACTTTCTTCATCAGAATATTAATCTTAAATCATGAGTACCATTTTATTATAAAGTTTCCTTTTGTAGTTGTTGTCATCACTTGAGATACATTGTGTCACATAGGGGAAAGTTTGTTCAACCCTCTATGTAATACAAGTTTCTTAAACAACCGCTCGATATCATTGTTGACATTGTATATCCAATGTTCCCCTACTGTGTTGTGCATTATCAAGTTAAATTATCGTTTTGTTGTCATTATCGTTTGCGATCGTTATTGCTTCTTATATTGTCATTATCAAACTCTACTACTGTTGAAAATAATTCAACCACGTCATTCAAAAACTGCTATCACAATCCACTAAAAATCTAATATTAATCTCCACCAAAACACCTTGTCTGTAAGTTGTAAATAGTGGACTTAATTGACACATAAATGATAAACATCATTAATGTTAAATCATATTATTATGGAGAAAAGGAGGAGGACAATTACAAAATTGGATTGAATTATCTACTACAATATTAGAGGTCGAGTGCTTTTTGTACCTTTTAAAAAAAAATCAGCAATATACCATTTTCGTTATATTTATTCATTTTTATCATGCTTAAAACCTATTGATTTCACTGTAGTGTACATATATTGCATAAAAGTCATTTTTAAGTTACGATGTTTCCCAACACATTCTCGACTTACATTATTATCTTCAACTTACATCGTCATTATCATTCCCACACCGTTCACAGATAGACAAATACATGTTTAACTTCACAACTAAAATACGAATCCATAGGCAACATATTGCATGACAGCCCGACAGATCATCTGTCATTCTCGACAGATTGCTTCTGTCATCCTCGACACTTGATCTAGAGTACACAAAAAAGAACTACACGCAAGAGACATAAAGGACATGCTCATGCTAAAGTTTTGGTAAAGACATTACTAAATTCATCCCTAAAAAGGATAAACTATACATAACTTATTACACAACTACATTTTATTATTGACAACTTCATTCGTCATCGACATTTGAACATTCTCCCCCACTTTCTTCATCAGAATATTAATCTTAAATCATGAGTACCATTTTATTATAAAGTTTCCCTTTGTTGTTGTTGATAGTCAATGATCCTGAGTACTTTTTGATCTTAACTGTAGCACTTGTCGGAAGAACATATCGTTTACTATTAGAGAACATTGAAATGTGTACAATGTAAATAGACGGTAGAGAAAATGATGAATGATAAAAATGATAAGTTCCCATATCACAAAGATAACAAAATTCACCCTACATCCAGTAAATACAGCATATGAGGTTGATCAAACGCAAAATTTCTCAAATGATAATGCACCAAAAATTAATTTTTAATATTGAGGATATACTATTAGATGAGAATTTGGATAACCCATTATTTCATATTCACACTTGATGAACAAACAATTAATTAGACAAAGTTAGTTTTAGGCATTAATGTGCATAAATATTACTACGGGCATAGTAGTTTATTAGATAACATATTTCATTATTTGTCGACAGTTCAACCGTCAGCCACGACAAATTGTATGAATAATTTTCGACAGTTCATTGCAAATGAGTAAAGCATACTGAATATTTCAACGTAACTAATATTCGGATATATAGCATTATGTACATACATTATCGCGTGAATCCCTGACAGAAATTAGAGACCATAAATATAGTTGAAACATAAGCATAAATAGTTGCAAAATCAACACATTCAGTTATGTTGCCTTTGAATATCACCTAGAAGCACACAACATTTAAATGATGGTTACAACAAACTAAAACATTTGTGCGCATCGCTAATAGAAATTGTAAAACAAGTCATATAAAAATAATATTACGATACGTTTCTAGCATGAAATAAACACATCCAAAAGTACTATCACGTTATTAACTACTTAAAACAACAATTATGTTATCCTTGAAAATATGTGACTATTTCCTTAGTTAACTCGTACAATGTATCTTATATGTTGCTTGATTTAACATTAGTTGACTTTCTATTCGCTCTCCTTCGTGAATGGAGTCCTAATTGATACAGCAGGCACTCGAACATGTGTCATCGTTGCATGTTTGCCTTAACGTCAATGTATCTGATTGAACAGATATGATTGATGCCAATGGTATATCAGTGTGTACTCCTATGCAAACGTAGTTTGCGTCGTATTAGTTACCAAAAATTAATAATAGAAGAAAATAACAGATTATACCGAGATTTGAAGTATAACATCGAAATGATACATTTGTCTTCAACTAGACATATTTAATGTAAAACTTAAATTTGACATTGTATAACTATTCCATTAAGGAACTTACCGTCTGCCACAAGCATAGGAAACTTCGTGACTGTTCGGTCTTGTACCTTTCAGGTTGACACCTTCGTACGAAATAACCGAATTTCAAATGCCAAGGTTAAGAAATCAAAACAGTTGAGCAATTATTTTTTAAAATTGAAAGTAGTAACACATACCAATTGTCTCCACCCCACTAGTCAATGGACCCTTCGATAGTTTGGGCTACCAACTTTTAGGTCGATACCTTTATACGAAACAGCCATGTTTAAAATCATACAGATAAGAACTCCAAATAGCGGGAAAAATGTGTTTTTAAATTAAAGTGATAACAGCGATAAACACCTTTTAGGTCAACGACTTCTCTATCTAGAATGATAGTTTATCTCTACAGATGAATTCATAATTATTATGTTTATATTTCATGAAATAATAATGGTGTTCAGATGATATGTTATACATTTCAATCCCTAAAATTACATGTAGAAGAGAAATTTAAACAAAATTTGGCCTTTGGAGCCAACTGTCAAGAATATTAGAGCCTAACTATTGAGAACGATAGTTCATCTCGACGGATGATTTCGTTACTGTCGAATTGACATTTACATTTCACATTCCTATTGGTTTTCCAAGACATGAAGGGTCGAATTATGACAAATATGATACGTGTCATACTCATAGTTTCCAATAACACAACTTCTCATATACTTAGTCATAAGTTTTATATGTAAATGCAAAGACATTTTTAAGAATGAAAATAGAATGATTCAACACTTAAAACAATATTCAAATAATCCTAAATAATCATATAAAGACACACTTAGCCCCTGTTTGAGCCATATTTTTACCTCATTAAAATGAAAAATATGACTGTTATCCATCACATCAAGCCACCATTTTTGAATTTCTATCTCTGGTGTGGGGCCCATAACAGTTCTATTTCTCATTCTCATTCTCATTCTCATTATAATGTGGCTCAAACAGACTCTTAATCAAGTTTATTTGTGCAAGTTGACTAGAATATACCCAGTTCAATCTTGGCTCATTTCACAAACTCAAAATTAAACTCAATTTGCCCAATAATGACCAATAAACATTATTTACATGAAAGAAAAATGAAAAACATAATTACAAGAAAAAAAAATCATAGATAACTTACATAAACTATAATGTTAACATTTTCGTAGAATTAGAAAAGTAGATAACAAAAATCGAAAAAATGAGCATATTGTACCAATCCAAAGCAAAAATTGTGAAGAATAAAAAAATACCAATAAATTTGAAAAATCAAGAGAGAAGAAACTAATAACTGCAAAAGGAAAGAAAAAAACTCAAGAGATTAATGATGATCTTCGTTGACGATGGACTGATTAACGATCATTTGGCTTTAAGCCTGGACAAAAATGGAGGATTTTAGTGTCACCAGCGACCTTGAGGGAGAGGAAATGAGAGATGAAATTAAGCCGTTTAGGTTTAGGAATGAGAGAGAGAATGAGATAATTTTTACATTTTAGTGTTATATATATAGCAATTGATGTGATTGTTTAAAATTTTTTGTACTATTTTTCATCTAGTCAAATCAATTTTTAATGAAAGACATGTAGAGTATTTGAATTATCTAGAGCGGCAAAAATGTTCAAAATTGATAATATTGCAAAGACTTTAAAAAAGTGACTTTTTGTAAATGTAAAGTCAAAAATTGACTATTTTAATAATTTCCACTTTAATATTTTTACTAATGAAACGATATTGGTGGTTATTATCACATGAACTTTGTACAGATACTAGTTTCCAATTGTAATGAAAACTTGTGTTAGTTAATTTTCATGTGGATAATAATGACAATAAAATGAAAAGTGTACAAAATTAGTTGAAACAACACACAATTATTTAAAATGGCAGTATGTCGTTTTTGTTACGGGATCTCGTTTTCTTTCTGAACATAGCGAAAACTTATCTACGCTCATTTTTATATGGTTATGAGAGAATATAAAAGTGAAATGAACAAGTAATTAGTTCAAATGTCATCAAACTATTTATAATTGCAACATGCTGCTTTAGGATAAAGACTCTCAATTTCACTCAAAATATAGTTAAAACTTGTTTTTATTAATTTTCATGTGGACACAGAAACATAAAGTAAAACAAACACGAAATTATTTAAAATGATATTCAATCATTTAAAAAAGCAGCATGCCATTTTGCCATAAATTTTAAATTGAATATGAAAGTGAGAATGAAAGTAGGCATTTATGTTTTGGGGATTTGGTAATTTTAATTTCAAATTGGACATTTTAGACATTTTAAACTAAGACTATTTAAGACAAAATAAGGGGATAATTGCAGCAAAAGCTCCAAACTTTTGAAATATTAGTAGACTTTTCGCAAATCTTTAATTTATTGCAATCGTCACCTCAAACCTTTCGAAATGCTGCGGCGAAAGCCATTCTGGACTGTTTCCATCCATTTTTTCGTCAATTGATAAAAAATTTAACTTTGACCATATTTTTAATATTTTGAAAAGAGGCTAAGAGGTAACTTTCGATTCATCACGTTGAATAATTAAATTAAAAATAAAATATAAAATATAAAAACACACACACACACACTCACACATACAACCATATCTTCTTCCTTTCACCCCTCACCCACCCCACCCCGGACTCAAAGACAAACCCAAAATCTACAACAACTATCGCCACCTCTATCTCAGTCAATGTCTCGTTGGAATCTGATTTAACTTTCCTTAATTGACTTGAATTCTTCTCAATTGCATCACCAAATTGCTCAACAGTCCCTTTTTGGGATGATTATGCAAATCTTGTTTTCTTAAACTGAATTGGGCTTTTCTTGATCCCATTCCCATCCCGATCAATAGAAACACTCAATTCTTCACACTGTTCATCCAAATTCTTTCCCAATTCAGATCTTTGGCTTGCAAACCGAAGTGGACTCCCTTCCAATTTCTCTGATTTCCAAGTTTTTCTCTTCCCACTCACCCCCATAGGACTCCTCTTCGGTTTCATATTCACTTTTATATCATCCTGAACCTCAGTATTATTAACACTACTGCCACCGCTAATTTTGTTTTCATCAGAGTTTTCTTATGTGGCATCGAACACTGTAATCCCACCTTTAACTTGATCAGATTTCATTTTGCTCTCCCAAACAAAACTTGCTTTTGGAACACTGCCTCTTCTTCTACTTGCACTGCTTTTGGTAGTGGTCGGTGTAGATTTTGGGTTTCAGTTCGGGTTAGGTTGGAGCAGGGCGAGGGTGCGTGAGGGGTGAGAGGAAAAAGACGGGGTTATACGTGTTTGTTTTTTATTTTTTAATTTAATTTTTTAATGTGATAAATGAAAAGATACTTCCTTGCCCATTTTTAAAATATTAAAAATGTGATCAAAGATAAATAGTTGGTCAACTGACTGAAAAACAGATAGAAACCGTCCAGAAGCGCTTCCACTGCAACGTTTCGAAAGGTTGGAGGTAACAGTTGCAACAAATTAAAGATTTATGGAAAGTCTACTAATATTTCAAAGATTTGAAGCTTTTACTGCAATTATCCCCCAAATAAAATAGACTAAAGGTTAACTGACAAAAAAAATGTCGAGCTTGTTACATGTACATTAAGTATGACATCATGTTTGACATTATTTGATGCATAATGACCATAAATTTTAACAACAGTTATTCAAATTGATGGCCAAATTTCTTACACGTAGAAGAGTGTCAAACGTAATGTACAAATTTAATGTACAAGTAGATTAATTCAAAAAATATTGAGTGTATGCCTTTTTACCAAGCATTATGAAATTAGATATTTAAGATATTTCAATTGAATGAAATTTAAGAAACAATATAGAGGCTAAGTATATTCACACAATAGTTTTTAGCCCCGTTCGAGTTCCATTTTATAAAATTTCAATCTTAAATAATTTTACATGCAAGTTCAATATATATATATATATCCTTTAACCACATATTTACCAAAAAATCACAATTTTGTAACATACTTTCCCTTTTAAAATGGGATTGAAACATAGGCTTAATAATAAGATTATATTTTAATTGCATGAAATGTATATAAACTTTTAGCACATTAAAGTCTCAATTTTTTTCATTGTATTTCTATTCTCAAATTAACATAAATTGTTAATGATTATAGTTTCTTTTTTAAAATAGAGTAACAAGTCTCAATTGGTCATTGTATTTTTAAATAAGCAAAATAAATAGCAATGCATAACATTCGATTAAATATTTTACCCTCATTTTATTGCACTTTAACAATATTTTTAAATAAAAGTCATGATTAAGGATAAAATTTTTTGATCAAAATGTTAAAAATAAGAATGTGATGAAAAAAAAAACTAAAAAAACTAAAAATATAAGTATAATGATGAATAAAGGTTAATGATCTTTATGATAATTAAAATGTAGTGTATTTATAAAAAAAAAAAAAATGCTGTGCTATTATAATCGCCTTAAATTATAGTAGTTTATAAGCTATTTGACCAAAAAATATTGAGTGAAAGCAGTAAATATTATTGTTGACTAAGCTTTTTAATGCCCTTTCAAACATTTAGGACGTATTTGAGATCCATTTATTTTAAAATGAGTTTTATAATAGTGATTTTTGAACAACGTATGGTTAAAAAGTAGGAAAAATTTTAAATTTACGTGCAAAATTATTTTATTAGAAGAATATGTAATTGAAAATAAATTTAGAAAAAAATGAGTTTTTAAAGTATATGGTCAAATAGAGGATTAACTTTAAAAAATATTTTTTAAAGAATGATAGATAAGGGAGGATTATACTATATGTACATAATACTTTACCAACAAATAAAGTAACGGAATTTAATTTGATCAAAATCTAATCAATCAAAGGATTTTCCCACTTGCATTTTGATATCTCATCATTATGTAAGATATTATGTAAATAGTTACGTATAAAAAGCATTTTTCGATAAGCAAACATGGACTTCATTCTCCTCCTATTTAAAATAAGGAAAATGCTAGGAGTACATAATATTTTATACATAGGGTGTCCATACTCGAGAGGGACCATTCACGTGAGAGGGTGGGTACACTTGTGTATAAAAAATTACATACATCTATTTTTATCTTTAAAATAAACTTAACCACGTGTAAAAAAGTTACAAATCACGTTTTTTCAAGAATTTTTGCACAAGCAGCGCATGCATAGGCTAAACCTTCAAATGGAAAACAACCGGCGCCGTATATCAGTGGATTGATTTAAAGAATAGGTCTTTGATTTTTGATGCGATGAACATTGAAAATTTTGAAAAAAGCAAAGGTTGAATGGTCAAAAAGTACGGACTGCAGACTCAGAAAAGTAGAAAAAGAATTGGTCCCATTGAATATAAAATGGCCCTTTGCTGACTGATAAATTGACAATCGATCGATTACCAAAAACACCGAATACCCAAAACAGAAAAGCCAAAAAAATAAAAATAAAATTCTAAAAGTATTTTGTTCAGGATTCCAAGACACATTCATCAATCGGTATGCAATCTGAATAATTTCCGTAATTTTTTTTTCCTCTTCCTGGGTTTTTGAATTTCATTTACTGGGTTGTGTGTGTCTGATGTTCTGTTCAATCTACTGAGTGACAGTTCTTATTTTCAATTTTCTCTCAAGAGTTTGTTTCCATGGCTTTTATTTTCCTAGGAAATGTATAAAACGTAATTGATTTTCGAATTTCTGATAGTGTTTATTGAATATTATCTTTTTGCTTTTATTTTCTTTAATCCTAGTTTGTTTTTTTTAGATCTCATTATGCAATGGCAATGGTAAATGATCTTGTTTTTTAGTTTAGGTTTTTTTATTTTTAATGAGTGATCAATACTAAGAGTTTTGGAAATCTTAGCATATTTTCAGTTTTAAGTTTGGTTTTTGTTTCTATAGTTAAGGTGTTTGCTGTCATGTGTGATTTACAATTACAAAATCTTATCTCGAAGGAAAAAATTCCTCTATTTTTTAGCTTCCTGATATTGTTCAATTATCATCGTATGTGAAATGGGTTTTCCGCTTCTTAGCCCAGCTCTTAGAAAATTTCACAAACTTAATTGATATAGATATAGTTTTTCGTCTCAAATTGATTCTGAATCTGAATAATCTGGATTGAATGTTGGACGAAAGGGAGTGGAGCGTTTTTATTGATTATGGGATAGTTTTTTAGTTGATTACATTGCACTCCTTGCTAATCATGATAAGGCCCAGACTACTCAAAATATAGTTAAAACTTGTTTTTATTAATTTTCATGTGGACACAGAGACATAAAGTAAAACAAACACGAAATTATTTAAAATGATATTCAATCATTTAAAAAAGCAGCATGCCATTTTGCCATAAATTTTAAATTGAATATGAAAGTGAGAATGAAAGTAGGCATTTATGTTTTGGGGATTTGGTAATTTTAATTTCAAATTGGACATTTTAGACATTTTAAACTAAGACTATTTAAGACAAAATAAGGGGATAATTGCAGCAAAAGCTCCAAACTTTTGAAATATTAGTAGACTTTCCGCAAATCTTTAATTTATTGCAATCGTCACCTCAAACCTTTCGAAATGCTGCGGCGAAAGCCATTCTGGACTGTTTCCATCCATTTTTTCGTCAATTGATAAAAAATTTAACTTTGACCATATTTTTAATATTTTGAAAAGAGGCTAAGAGGTAACTTTCGATTCATCACGTTGAATAATTAAATTAAAAATAAAATATAAAATATAAAAACACACACACACACACTCACACATACAACCATATCTTCTTCCTTTCACCCCTCACCCACCCCACCCCGGACTCAAAGACAAACCCAAAATCTACAACAACTATCGCCACCTCTATCTCAGTCAATGTCTCGTTGGAATCTGATTTAACTTTCCTTAATTGACTTGAATTCTTCTCAATTGCATCACCAAATTGCTCAACAGTCCCTTTTTGGGATGATTATGCAAATCTTGTTTTCTTAAACTGAATTGGGCTTTTCTTGATCCCATTCCCATCCCGATCAATAGAAACACTCAATTCTTCACACTGTTCATCCAAATTCTTTCCCAATTCAGATCTTTGGCTTGCAAACCGAAGTGGACTCCCTTCCAATTTCTCTGATTTCCAAGTTTTTCTCTTCCCACTCACCCCCATAGGACTCCTCTTCGGTTTCATATTCACTTTTATATCATCCTGAACCTCAGTATTATTAACACTACTGCCACCGCTAATTTTGTTTTCATCAGAGTTTTCTTATGTGGCATCGAACACTGTAATCCCACCTTTAACTTGATCAGATTTCATTTTGCTCTCCCAAACAAAACTTGCTTTTGGAACACTGCCTCTTCTTCTACTTGCACTGCTTTTGGTAGTGGTCGGTGTAGATTTTGGGTTTCAGTTCGGGTTAGGTTGGAGCAGGGCGAGGGTGCGTGAGGGGTGAGAGGAAAAAGACGGGGTTATACGTGTTTGTTTTTTATTTTTTAATTTAATTTTTTAATGTGATAAATGAAAAGATACTTCTTTGCCCATTTTTAAAATATTAAAAATGTGATCAAAGATAAATAGTTGGTCAACTGACTGAAAAACGGATAGAAACCGTCCAGAAGCGCTTCCACTGCAACGTTTCGAAAGGTTGGAGGTAACAGTTGCAACAAATTAAAGATTTATGGAAAGTCTACTAATATTTCAAAAATTTGAAGCTTTTACTGCAATTATCCCCCAAATAAAATAGACTAAAGGTTAATTGACAAAAAAAATGTCGAGCTTGTTACATGTACATTAAGTATGACATCATGTTTGACATTATTTGATGCATAATGACCATAAATTTTAACAACAGTTATTCAAATTGATGGCCAAATTTCTTACACGTAGAAGAGTGTCAAACGTAATGTACAAATTTAATGTACAAGTAGATTAATTCAAAAAATATTGAGTGTATGCCTTTTTACCAAGCATTATGAAATTAGATATTTAAGATATTTCAATTGAATGAAATTTAAGAAACAATATAGAGGCTAAGTATATTCACACAATAGTTTTTAGCCCCGTTCGAGTTCCATTTTATAAAATTTCAATCTTAAATAATTTTACATGCAAGTTCAATATATATATATATATCCTTTAACCACATATTTACCAAAAAATCACAATTTTGTAACATACTTTCCCTTTTAAAATGGGATTGAAACATAGGCTTAATAATAAGATTATATTTTAATTGCATGAAATGTATATAAACTTTTAGCACATTAAAGTCTCAATTTTTTTCATTGTATTTCTATTCTCAAATTAACATAAATTGTTAATGATTATAGTTTCTTTTTTAAAATAGAGTAACAAGTCTCAATTGGTCATTGTATTTTTAAATAAGCAAAATAAATAGCAATGCATAACATTCGATTAAATATTTTACCCTCATTTTATTGCACTTTAACAATATTTTTAAATAAAAGTCATGATTAAGGATAAAATTTTTTGATCAAAATGTTAAAAATAAGAATGTGATGAAAAAAAAAACTAAAAAAACTAAAAATATAAGTATAATGATGAATAAAGGTTAATGATCTTTATGATAATTAAAATGTAGTGTATTTATAAAAAAAAAAAAAATGCTGTGCTATTATAATCGCCTTAAATTATAGTAGTTTATAAGCTATTTGACCAAAAAATATTGAGTGAAAGCAGTAAATATTATTGTTGACTAAGCTTTTTAATGCCCTTTCAAACATTTAGGACGTATTTGAGATCCATTTATTTTAAAATGAGTTTTATAATAGTGATTTTTGAACAACGTATGGTTAAAAAGTAGGAAAAATTTTAAATTTACGTGCAAAATTATTTTATTAGAAGAATATGTAATTGAAAATAAATTTAGAAAAAAATGAGTTTTTAAAGTATATGGTCAAATAGAGGATTAACTTTAAAAGATATTTTTTAAAGAATGATAGATAAGGGAGGATTATACTATATGTACATAATACTTTACCAACAAATAAAGTAACGGAATTTAATTTGATCAAAATCTAATCAATCAAAGGATTTTCCCACTTGCATTTTGATATCTCATCATTATGTAAGATATTATGTAAATAGTTACGTATAAAAAGCATTTTTCGATAAGCAAACATGGACTTCATTCTCCTCCTATTTAAAATAAGGAAAATGCTAGGAGTACATAATATTTTATACATAGGGTGTCCATACTCGAGAGGGACCATTCACGTGAGAGGGTGGGTACACTTGTGTATAAAAAATTACATACATCTATTTTTATCTTTAAAATAAACTTAACCACGTGTAAAAAAGTTACAAATCACGTTTTTTCAAGAATTTTTGCACAAGCAGCGCATGCATAGGCTAAACCTTCAAATGGAAAACAACCGGCGCCGTATATCAGTGGATTGATTTAAAGAATAGGTCTTTGATTTTTGATGCGATGAACATTGAAAATTTTGAAAAAAGCAAAGGTTGAATGGTCAAAAAGTACGGACTGCAGACTCAGAAAAGTAGAAAAAGAATTGGTCCCATTGAATATAAAATGGCCCTTTGCTGACTGATAAATTGACAATCGATCGATTACCAAAAACACCGAATACCCAAAACAGAAAAGCCAAAAAAATAAAAATAAAATTCTAAAAGTATTTTGTTCAGGATTCCAAGACACATTCATCAATCGGTATGCAATCTGAATAATTTCCGTAATTTTTTTTTCCTCTTCCTGGGTTTTTGAATTTCATTTACTGGGTTGTGTGTGTCTGATGTTCTGTTCAATCTACTGAGTGACAGTTCTTATTTTCAATTTTCTCTCAAGAGTTTGTTTCCATGGCTTTTATTTTCCTAGGAAATGTATAAAACGTAATTGATTTTCGAATTTCTGATAGTGTTTATTGAATATTATCTTTTTGCTTTTATTTTCTTTAATCCTAGTTTGTTTTTTTTAGATCTCATTATGCAATGGCAATGGTAAATGATCTTGTTTTTTAGTTTAGGTTTTTTTATTTTTAATGAGTGATCAATACTAAGAGTTTTGGAAATCTTAGCATATTTTCAGTTTTAAGTTTGGTTTTTGTTTCTATAGTTAAGGTGTTTGCTGTCATGTGTGATTTACAATTACAAAATCTTATCTCGAAGGAAAAAATTCCTCTATTTTTTAGCTTCCTGATATTGTTCAATTATCATCGTATGTGAAATGGGTTTTCCGCTTCTTAGCCCAGCTCTTAGAAAATTTCACAAACTTAATTGATATAGATATAGTTTTTCGTCTCAAATTGATTCTGAATCTGAATAATCTGGATTGAATGTTGGACGAAAGGGAGTGGAGCGTTTTTATTGATTATGGGATAGTTTTTTAGTTGATTACATTGCACTCCTTGCTAATCATGATAAGGCCCAGACTAATTTGGCACGATGCATTTTTATATACTTCAAGTAGTTTGATTTTTTAAATTGCCTTGCTCTAACTTATGACTGTTTCAGGTGGGTTATTCTTCTTCTTGATCTGAGACAAATCTGGTGGGAAAGCCCGTTTTGTGTTGTATACTGTGATAAACATGGCTTCAGCAAATGTAGCTCCTGCATCTGGTATTGGAGAACCCGGTGGAAATACTGCTGGTCTAGATAGATTACCAGATGAGATGAATAATATAAAGCTTAGGGACGACAAGGTAGATGACCTGGCATTTTCTTTTCTATTATTCACTAATCACTATTTCATCAATTGTTTTTACAATTATTGTAGTCCTTATGTTATGCACCATTCTTATCAATATCAGGATATCGAACCAACTTTTGTAGACGGTAACGGGGCAGAAACTGGCCATATAATTGTGTCAACAATTGGTGGTAAAAATGGACAGCCGAAGCAGGTAATATTTGGCATCTTAGTTTTTATATTGTGCAACGGTCGATAGGCTTCTTCTCCATTTTAATTATTTACATGTGCTTTGTTAGACTGTAAGTTATATGGCAGAGCGTATAGTGGGACAGGGATCTTTCGGAGTAGTGTTTCAGGTATGCTGTTTCCAAGTGTTTATGAGTTTTTCAATATATGTCTTCAGTGAGTTGATAGATTCAGTGTTCTTAAACCTTCTATGCGCAGGCAAAATGTTTAGAGACGGGTGAAACTGTTGCAATTAAAAAGGTTCTTCAAGACAAGAGATACAAGAACCGTGAGCTACAAACCATGCGTCTCATAGACCACCCTAATGTTGTGTCTTTAAAGCACTGCTTCTTTTCAACAACTAAGACTAAGAAGGATGAGCTTTACCTTAACTTGGTATTGGAGTATGTTCCTGAGACTGTTCATCGGGTGATTAGACACTATAGCAAGATGAAACAGAGAATGCCAATGATATATGTGAAATTGTATGCTTATCAGGCACGTTCACTTCCATTGCTGATGTTTATATTTTGGTCTAACTTTTGTATTTAATCTTAATGCATCATTGAGATAAACTTGTTCTCTACCAGTCAATTGTCTTGATTGTGGAATATCATTGAGAAATCGGAATCTGTGTTATCAAAGGATTTCCTGCAATTATTTCTAGTATGGAATGAGTCAATCATCCACTTTGGGAGCCATTCTTATTCATTCATTTTTCGTGCAGATTTTTAGAGCACTGGCTTATATCCATGGCAGTATTGGGGTATGTCACAGGGACATTAAACCTCAAAATGTACTGGTAAGTTGATGAAGCATTTGTGTCGGCAATGTGCCCTGACAAGCAAACCCCAAACCCCTTCCCCTTTACCTGCTTCATGAAAAAGAAGTTCAGTTTCATTAATTGCCATGTATCTTTGATTCACAGGTCAATCCACATACTCATCAATTGAAACTATGCGACTTTGGAAGTGCGAAAGTCTTGGTTGGTATCTTTACTTTTCTCCAATCGATATATTTTCCTATATTTAATATCCCGGTGCCATAATATAATTTTAATCGGCTTAATGTTTAGGTTAAAGGAGAGCCAAACATTTCATATATATGTTCTAGATATTATCGGGCTCCAGAACTGATATTTGGTGCAACGGAATACACTACCGCCATTGACATCTGGTCTGCTGGATGTGTATTGGCTGAGTTATTGCTGGGACAGGTTGGTTAATCAGTTCATTAAATTCGTCTTTCCTCAATTTAAATGAAGTTATGTTCGGATTCTGATAAGAAAATTTCCATGGAGATTTCAGCCTCTTTTCCCTGGTGAAAATGGAGTGGATCAGCTTGTTGAAATTATCAAGGTAATTATGAGCAGGGCAATCCTTTTGTCCCTCTTTTGCGGATTTAATAGTTTGGTCTATTGAAATATGTCTTTTTGCATATAGGTTTTGGGCAGCCCAACAAGGGAGGAGATAAAATGTATGAATCCCAATTACACCGAGTTCAAATTCCCACAAATTAAAGCACACCCATGGCACAAGGTAAAATGGATATAGCTGCAGCCTGCATGAGCCTCTTTTCGACTGGTCATTCTTTGAATGGGTAATTTGACTTTATTTTCATCTTCAGATATTTCACAAACGCACGCCTCCAGAAGCTGTGGATCTTGTGTCAAGGCTTCTGCAATATTCTCCCAATCTACGAAGTTCTGCTGTGAGTACAAAAAATCATTTTCGTCGATCTATCTTCACATAATTGTTGTATTGAAATTGTCAACGACGGAAAGTTCATTTCCATGATTCTCGTTTATTGGTCGCTTAATGCAGTTAGAGGTGTTGATTCACCCATTCTTTGATGAGTTGCGTGATCCAAACATTCGCCTGCCAAATGGACGTTTTCTTCCTCCATTGTTCAACTTTAAGCAACACGGTAGAACGCATTCCTTGAACATCTTTCTTATGCCATCCTTTCTTTCAAATGTACATTTGGGTGATTTCCTTTCGTTTTTTGTTCAACAGAACTCAAGGGCGCTTCTGTGGAGTTGCTGGGGAAGTTGATTCCAGAGCATGCAAAAAAACAATGTGCATTCCTTGGTCTGTGATGTGGTTGATCATCATCTTTGTGTATATGCTACTAACTGAGGAAAATGAGTCAATAACTTTTTTTAATTACAATATATTCCTATTTATTGTATTTGGTTTTAGCTGTGGAGTAAGAAAGTTGCAAGGTTGTAACCATTTTTTGTAATGACTATTGTTGAACAGGAGCTCAATTTTCTCCCTTTCTGGTGTAATATTTGTTTACCGTTGTAATGTAATATAAAACGAGAATTCGTTTTGGTTTTACTGTTTAATTTTTATGACATATTTCCAATGGAAGAAGCTGTTTGTACAGCCCTCTCAATGTGCTGTGGGGTCGCACCCTTTTTTTAATGGCGCGGACACTCCTGATGTGAGGGGACTGTGAGCCGTGTTGTGTGCCGAGCTGTGCACACAGCTCAGTGCTCGGCACACGGCTCATTTCCAATATGGTTACTAGTATGAGGACTTGAATCGATTGTAATTAAGAGCCAAAAGTGAACTTAAACAGTGTTTTATATTTTGGTAATATACATGTGGATGGCTGACACTGGGAAGGATGTTGTGCTTGCTTATGTTAGACAATGTACTAGATACTGACCATGCAACCTATATATTTGATAGAATAATACTAAAGTACCAGTGAAGTTAGAGCATCAGCACTTAATAGATTTAATTAAATGAATCATTTGATGTTGTATCTAAGTTAACCTAGTTGAGTCCCAATTTTCCTATTATTTTTTTACATTACTCATTTTCAATTATATATTACTCATTAAAATAGTATTACATGCATATCAAATTTTTTACTATTTATTTATTTATTTTTAACTATACATTTTTCATCAATTTA
>NW_019259899.1:26331-27558 GCF_002742605.1 Olea europaea var. sylvestris
ATTTTGATTTCATTTTAAAAAAATTTTTTTATGGCCCATCTAATGTTTCTTTTTTGGGAACTCAAAATTCTTGATTTGTGACCCATACTCATGAAGTTGGAAATATATATATTTTTTGATAGGTCATGAAGTTGAAGATATGCATTGTGCATATGCTTCTTGCTTCTCTTTTCTCCAATTTATTGTACAATCTTACTTTACCATTATGTTAATTGCAATGAATTGTCAACCACTTACATCTTAGTGAAAATAAGTGTTTCTAATCAAATTAATCATTAATCATATGGTAGACCTATCTGGTGTCAGTGAGGAGTTTTTAATGCAATGGTTCCATAAAGTAGTGACTTCCTATTAGTTGTATCTGATCTGCTTAATGTAATATGTATATGACAGCTACATACATAATTTGCAATAGAAGGTGCTATTATGTATGGAAAAGAGTAACATTAGGAAAAAGATATTGAGAGGACCTTGGTGCTCTAAGGGTAATTTGTCCTGTTAAAAATAAGTTACGCTTTAAGCTGGGAAAACACAAATAGTGCTGTTGGTCAAAAATCAGTAATCTCTAGTGAGTTATTATGATGTAAACTTGTGCAAATTGCATAAAAGAATCTATTTTGTAGGGAAGAAAAAATAAGATTGCTGAGCCTTATCATTGCTAAAAGAGATGGATCATGTTACCCCATCTGTTTCATAGCCTCTGGGTCCTATTTTTGTAGGAATTCTCGTTAGAGTCTTGCATTGCAATCCATTGTAGAATCTCTTCTACAGAGTTATGGTTGCAAATATTAATGTGTATTAAAGGGAGCATTACACGATTAATTTTGGTCACTTTTCGTAAATTTTTCCCATCTTTCAAACCAGAAAACTCACATGGTGCCATTATGTGGTTTTACTGAAAGCATTATGTTCTCTAAGTTCCATTTCCATATCTTTAAAAAGAAAATCTCATGCAAAACATGAGTAAATTGTATTTCAATGTATCATGTAAGGAGTAGCCTATGGAAGGTCTTATATATTCTTGATAATTTGATGTATATTCAATATAACTTCAACATGGGTGGTCATAGAGCTAGGAATAAGGAGCCAATATCATGGTCGGACGAGAATGAACACTCTTTTATCAAAATTCTTTATGAGAAAGTGAAATGAAATGCATTGCAATGTTCTACATTCAAGAAAGACGAATTGGGCAGGATCAATGAAACCATGATAGCTTCAACAAAA
>NW_019259900.1:0-1052 GCF_002742605.1 Olea europaea var. sylvestris
ATTTACTTCTTATTGTTGTTGTGGGCCTGCGAGCTCCTTATTACATATTGGCCTGCGAGTCCATTGTTATTATTATTGTGGGCATGCGAGTCCGTTTTCTTTTAGGTCTGCGTGCCAACTAGTATAGGATACATGTTGCAAGTTCGACTAATTGGAGGCGCAAGAAGAGGTGGACACCATGAAGATGGTGTATTGGTATTGGTCCAATAATGTACCCCTTAGGAATTGACCAATTAGTTTTCCTCTTGGCTCGAGAAAACTAGATAGAACAAGTCCATAATCATCCATATTAATATTTATGTATATATGTATATATATGTGTATTTATTTGCATAGTAGATGTATGTTTAAATATATGTATATATATATAATTGCTTGATGAGACCATTGCACATTAAATCCCTCGTCAAAAATTATTAAGTTAGTATTATTTGCCTTCCATCATTATAGTGAAAAATGAGAATCCTAAACGACCTTAGCTTGTTGAGTACACTCAAGGGTGGTCTATTAGGGATATGTTTGACACTATGAAATATTTGATATTTCTGAATGATGGGTTTAACTTAACTAAAATTTATTTTTTGTTGAGTACACTCAAGGAGATAAGTTTTAGAGGCATGTTAAGCTAACACATAAGATGTGTGAAGACAAAGAAGTTGTCGGCTTAATGATCTGGGAGTTGTATGAAGATACAATTGATAATAAAATCTACACAAATGTTTTATTAGGATTTGTTGAGTACACTCAAGATCCCGATACAACGAATGGGATCCCAGTCCACTGTGAATCAAGTGTGGATTCAAATAATTTATGTATGAGGGTCATGAATTTATTTTGGACAGTGGGAGCATGTTTAATTAAAGTCCATATTGAATTTATGCACATGCATTATAATACATATTAATTCTATTTTTTTTCCGTCATTTACAGTTTTTTTTTGAATCATGAGTAATCATATGAATTTGAGAAGCATACTGGATGCCAACAAACTGACCGGACCAAATTTTCTCGATTGGCACCGCAATTTGAGAATCGTTCTCAAGCATGAGAAA
>NW_019259901.1:0-765 GCF_002742605.1 Olea europaea var. sylvestris
GATCGGAAACAAAAATCGCGCCGGTGGCAATTTCGTCGTATTTCGCGACGGTGTCGGAATCGGCTAAAATTTGACTGATTGATAGGAAACAAAAATTGCCTAGGGGGCAATTTCGTCATTTTTCGCGACGGTGTCGGAATCGGCTAGAATTTGACTGATTGTTCGTAAACAAAAATCGCGCGGGGGGCAATTTCGTCATTTTTCACGACAGTGTCGGTATCGGCTAGAATTTGACTGATTGATCGGAAACAAAAATCGCGCCGGGGGCAATTTCGTCTTTTTCACGACGATGTCGGAATCGTCCAAATTTGACTGATTGATCGAAAACAAAAATTGAGCCGGGGGCAATTTCGTCATTTTTCGCAACGGTGTGGAAATCGGCTAAAATTTGACTGATTAATCGGAAACAAAAATCGCGCCAGGGGCAATTTCGTCATTTTTCGCGACGGTGTCGGAATCGGCTAAAATTTGTTTGATTGATCGGAAACAAAAATCGCACCGGGGGCAATTTCGTCATTTTTCGCGATGGTGTCGGAATCGGCTAAAATTTGACTGATTGATCGGAAACAAAAATCGCACCGGGGGCAATTTCGTAATTCGGTGTCGGAATCGGCTAAAATTTGACTGATTGATCGGAAACAAAAATCGCGCCGGGGGCAATTTCGTCATTTTTCGCGATGGTGTCGAAATCGGCTAAAATTTGACTGATTGATCGGAAACAAAAATCGCCCCGGAGGCAATTTCGTCATTTTTCGCGACGGTGTC
>NW_019259901.1:842-1052 GCF_002742605.1 Olea europaea var. sylvestris
AATCGCGCCGGGGGCAATTTCGCCATTTTTCGCGACGGTGCCGGAATCTGCTAAAGGTTGACTGATTGATCGGAAACAAAAATCGAGCCGTGGGCAATTTCGTCATTTTTCGCGATGGTACCGGAAACGGCTAAAATTTGACTGATTGATCGGAGACAAAAATCTCGTCGGTAGCAATTTCGTCATTTTTCGCGACGGTGTCGGAATCGG
>NW_019259902.1:0-874 GCF_002742605.1 Olea europaea var. sylvestris
GACTGTGTCGGAATGGGCTTAAGTTTGACAGGTTGATCGGAAACAAAAATCGCGCCGGAGATATTTCGTCATTTTTCGAGACTGTGTCGGAATTGGCTAAAATTTGACAGGTTGATCGGAGACAAAAATCGCGCCGGGGGCAACTTCATCATTTTTCTCGACTGTGTCAGAATTGGCTAAAATTTGACAGTTTGAACTGAAATAAAAATCGCGCCGAGGGCAATTTCGTCATTTTTCTCGACTGTGTCGGAATGGGCTCAAATTTGTCAGGTTGATCGGAAACAAAAATCGCGCTGGGGGCAATTTCGTCATTTTTCCCGACATTGTCTGAATTGGCTGAAATTTGGCAGTTTGATCTGAAATAAAAATCGCGCCGGGGGCAATTTCGTCATTTTTCTCGACTGTGTCGGTATATGCTCAAATTTGACAGGTTGATCGGGAACAAAAATCGCGCTGGGTGTAATTTCGTCATTTTTCGCGACTTCGTCGGAATTGGCTAAAATTCGACTTGTTGATCGGAAACAAAAACCGCGCCGGGGACAATTTCGTCATTTTTCTCGACTGTGTCTGAATTGGCTGAAATTTGGCAGTTTGATCTGAAATAAAAATCGCGTCGTGGGCAATTTTATTATTTTTCTCGACTGTGTCGAAATTACCTCAAATTTGACAGGTTGATCGGAAACAAAATCGTGTCGGGGGCAATTTCGTCATTTTTCTCGACTGTGTCGGAATTGGCTGAAATTTGGCAGTTTTATCTGAAATAAAAATCGCGCCACGGGTAATTTCGTCATTTTTCTCGACAGTGTCGAAATGGGCTCGAATTTGACAGGTTGATCGGTAACAAAAATCGCGCCGGGGGCAATTTCGTAATTTT
>NW_019259902.1:885-1052 GCF_002742605.1 Olea europaea var. sylvestris
TGTGCCGGGTGTAATTTTGTCATTTTTCGCGACTGTATCGGAATTGGCTAAAATTCAACTTGTTGATCGAAAACAAAAATCGCACCGGGGATAATTTCGCCATTTTTCTCGACTTTGTCAGAATTGGCTAAAATTTGGCAGTTTGAACTGAAATAAAAATCGCGCCG
>NW_019259903.1:0-1052 GCF_002742605.1 Olea europaea var. sylvestris
GATTTGTTCTGTGGTTAATTTAGTTTAAATACCAAGATACATTTGGTGGATAAATTTTGTGTAACTAATTATATAAGTGTCTATACAGGGTTGCCTAAATTGCCAAAAGCTAATTGATGTTGAAAGATTCATCTATGTGGGACGATGGCAAATTAGTTAAAGTTAATGCTACAAAAACTTTTAAGTTATTATTAAAAATTGGTTATTATTTGAATTTGAAAGAGACATCTGCGGTATCGTCCTTTTTGGATGAAATTAGATTTTTATTTCTACATTGGACAAATTTGGTTACTTTTGTTTAATTGAAAATAGTAATTTTAGTTTTTTTCCTTAATTCAAATATTATGGGCATTAGTTTTTTATCCAGTTATGATAACCTCTATCTGGTAAATAGGGTTGTTTCTTATAGAGAAACCTTGCATGTGAATTCACGTCATATTAAATATAAATTAACCAATGAGAATTTCGCTTCATTATGACACAAGTGATCAGGTCATATCTCTCAAAATAAAATGCAAAATCTTGTGACAAAAGGAATTCTAGATTCCATTAACTTTTCAGACTTAAGTGTTTATATTAATTATATTAAAGGGAAATAAACAAATTATAAGGAGATCAAAAGCCAATAGAATTTCAGACGGATTAGAATTAATTCATATGAATATCTTTGGGCCATTCCCTTTGGTTTCTTGGAGTGGTAATCAGTTATTTATTGCATTCATAGACTATTATTCTCACTATGACTATCTATATCTCATTCATGAGAAATTCCAATCACTGGATATGTTCAAAGATTATAAGGCTGAAGTTGTAAACCATCATGGCAAACAGGGCCGGTTCTGGCCCAAGACCACTAAGGCAGTGGCCTTGGGTTGGGTATAATGGGGCCTTAATAATGTCTTTCAATTTATTGCTGCTTTTGAATTTTGTTTTTAAATATAAGATATTTTTTTATAATAAATAGTAGGCACCATCCCATAGTTTCATAAAATCTTTATATTATACTTCTTGAAAACGAAATTTGATTCTCGAACCAATCAAATGATGAGTGA
>NW_019259904.1:0-1052 GCF_002742605.1 Olea europaea var. sylvestris
CGAAGCGGTGAGTTCAATCCGAAAGGGTCGCTACATTTCAAAAAAGTACTTATGGGCCCAAAACGGACACCGTGTACAAAAGTAACGCTCAATTTTTCGTACGCCGACTATCCAAGCCTTCCAAACAAAAAATTGCTCATTCTTTCAAAAAATGGCCGAAATCCCTCGTAGGTCACGACGAAGCGGTGAGTTCAATCCAAAAGGATCGCTACATTTTCGAAAAGTACTTATGGGCCCAAAATGGACACCGTGTGCAAAAGCTACGCTCAATTCTTCGTACGTCGACTATCCAAGCCTTCCAAACATAAAATTGATCATTCTTTCAAAAAATGGCCGAAATCCCACATAGGTCACGACGAAGTAGTGAGTTCAATCCAAAAGGGTCGCTACATTTCCAAAAAGTACTTATGGGCCCAAAACGGACACCGTGTGCAAAGGTTACGCTCAATTCTCAGTACGCCGACTATCCAAGCCTCCAAACATAAAATTGCTCATTCTTTCGAAAAATGGCCGAAATCCCTCGTAGGTCACGACGAAGCGGTGAGTTCAATTCGAAAGGGTCTCTACATTTCCAAAAAGTACTTATGGGCCTAAAACGGACACCGTGTGCAAGAGCTACGCTCAATTCTTCGTACGCCGACTATCCAAGCCTTCCGAACAAAAAATTGCTCATTCTTTCGAAAAATGGCCGAAATCCCTCGTAGGTCACGACGAAGCGGTGAGTTCAATTCGAAAGGGTCTCTACATTTCCAAAAAGTACTTATGGGCCTAAAACGGACACCGTGTGCAAGAGCTACGCTCAATTCTTCGTACGCCGACTATCCAAGCCTTCCAAACGTAAAATTGGTCATTCTTTCAAAAAATGGCTGAAATCCCTCATAGGTCACGACGAAGCGGTGAGTTCAATCCAAAAGGGTCGCTACATTTCCAAAAAGTACTTATGGGCCCGAAACGAACACCGTGTACAAAAGTTACGCTCAATTCTCCTTACGCCGACTATCCAAGCCTTCCAAACATAAAATTGCTCATTCTTTCGAAAAATGGCCGAAATC
>NW_019259905.1:0-1052 GCF_002742605.1 Olea europaea var. sylvestris
TATCCCTTATTTCATTCCTTCCTTTGTTAGGAATGGCTGGACGGAAACATACCGCCTTCATCGATACCAAATCAAATGATACAGGATTTAGCTTACCCACTCTCCTTTCCTCCCATTGCTAGAGCCTTGACCTCTTGACTTGATATGTTAAGAACACTACAACCAATACTTTCCTTTTTCTAGGAGAAAATGCTTACCTTTTACACTCCCTCATCTTTCCAGTGAGCTCCTCCAGCTGCTTACTTTGTCTGCTGGAGTCTTTAATCTTATCCAGCTTTTGAAAGCCATTTCTGATTAAAATAAAGTAATTTTCGTGAAGTTTTAGATGACATATAAATATTAGTTTGCAAAAGAAATTATAATTCTAAGGTGATAAATATCGAAAATAAATTTCCGTATGCCACATGTATAGTAGTTTTGAGATTACTACACTGCAAAATTTTCAAGAATACTAGAAGAATCATGAGGTTTATACAACTAGGAGAATCATACTGGTGAGCAGTTGTATATAACATCCAAATACTCCTGGTTACACAGAACATCAGAGGTGGAATACACTTTTTCAGTGAGGTGAATATCTTTACTACAACAAACCTACCATCTCACATTAATAAAAAATGATAACGAAGATATCTGGATACGTGAACCTACCAGGGTACAAATTGATTAAAAAAACTAACACATACTGCCTAATAAAGCATTTTATTGTTATAAAAACCTTGATCGCTTCGTGAGCGGTGTATTCATTTAAGACATCCCATACATAAAGTCTGTCCAAACTCTTGTTGAAGCCATCATGTGCAGGTAACCCCAGTAATGGTATCCAAAGCAAAAAATGGCCAGAATTCATTTGCTTCGCTTAACCCAGAAAGAAAACGTCATAATGCCAACTCAATGTAGAAGCTCAGTAAATAAGGGGAAAAAAAGCAAAAAAAGAAGCCAATTCCACATTTTATACAATTCAGAGACAATCGGAGAAAATCTATATAACCAGGCATAACACTAGAAAAATCGACAAGAGAAATCAATTATAAACCCGTAAATGTGCATTA
>NW_019259906.1:0-1052 GCF_002742605.1 Olea europaea var. sylvestris
TCATTTAATATTTTGGATATTTAAAGTTACTAGCTTGAAGTTAATTTAATAAGTTATTGCTAATTGTGAGCAACCTGGGCGCGTGTTTTGATTTGTTTAAGAGTTTTCGACCATACAAAAATATTATAATTTTGAAAAAAGCCCAAAAGAAGCCATTTTCTTGCTTTTGAGCAAAGCGTACTCACGACTTCGCTCAGACCAATTTAGTAACAAGGGAAAAATCAAAGGGGACTTATAATCCAAGTCGTTGAAGTCCTCTTTAGACAATCTAAACAGTCTTAATGCGCCGATACTTAATGCACTAACAAAGTACTTTTGTCCACCTATGGATAAGGTGGCTCGATATATATTCTAGTGGATTCGAAAATATTAGTGGATTTAACATGGAGTTGGTGTTGAAAGCCACTTAACGATAAATTGCACATCCTCCAACACTTTTCAATACTTTCATCCTCGAAGTAAACACGTGAAAAAGTACATCATACCAAATATTTTGACAAAGTGGGGGCCATAGACAACTTGTTGCTAAATACAATATTTTGATGCTGATTTAGGTTTATTTCATTTATTACACACGTGTTATGAATGTGTCGAATATAGCATAAAGTGACTGATTTTGTTAGTTTTTATTTGTTTATTTATAATTTATATTTCTCAAAAAGTAACTAATAATTTTGTGACGAAAGATTTGCTCAAAAGTTTGTCCATCACAAAGCTTGTTATTTTAAACAAAACTCTGTCAATTTTAATGGCAACTTAAACAGACAAATAGCTTGAAGATGCCCTCAAATAATTATTTGAGGATTTATAATTTAATTATTTGTAAATTGATGGTAAAGAAGAAGCTATGCAAATTTGATTGAAGTGATAATATACAGGTAACTGATGGCATATTGTCCATAATTTATTGGGAGGGATAACATCAAAATTATCCTCCGTTTCTGCCAAAATAAAAAATAAAAAAAGGTTCCTTTTATATATTTTTTAAATACCTTTTTAGTTGAAAATTAATATTTTACAGTTATCTCATTATATATATATATATATATATA
>NW_019259907.1:0-1052 GCF_002742605.1 Olea europaea var. sylvestris
AAAGTTACGCTCAATTCTTCGAACGCCGACAATCGATGCCTTCCAAATATAAAAGTGCTCATTCTTTCAAAAAATTGTCGAAATCCCTCATACGTCACGATGAAGTAGTGCGTTCAATCCAAAACGGTCGCTACATTTCCGGAAAGCACTTATGGGCCAGAAATGGACACCGTGTGCGAAAGTTACGCTCAATTCTTCGAAGGCCGACAATCGATGCCTTCCAAATATAAAAGTGCTCATTCTTTCGAAAAATTGCCGAAATCCCTCATACGTCACAATGAAATAGTGAGTTCAATCCAAAACGATCACTACATTTCCAAAAAGTACTTATGGGCCCAAAACGGACACTGTGTGCAAAAGTTACGCTCAATTCTTCCTACGCCGACAATCCATGCCTTCCAAATATAAAAGTGCTCATTCTTTTGAAAAATGGGCAAAATCCCTCATACGTCATGACGAAGTCGTGAGTTCAATCGAAAACGATCGCTACATTTCCGGATAGTACTTATGGGCCCAAAACAGACACCGTGTGCAAAAGTTACGCCCAATTCTTCGAACGCCGACAATCGATACCTTCCAAATATAAAAGTGCTCATTCTTTCAAAAAATGGGTGAAATCCCTCATACGTCATGACGAAGTTGTGAGTTGAATCCAAAACGGTCGCTACATTTCGAAAAAGTACTTATGGCCCCAAAACGGACACCGTGTGCAAAAGTTACGCTCAATTCCTCGAACGCCGACAATCGATGCCTTCCAAATATAAAAGTGCTCATTCCTTCAAAAAATTGGCAAAATCCCTCATACGTCACGACGAAGTAGTGAGTTCAATCCAGAACGGTTGCTACATTTCCAGAAAGTACTTATGGGCCGAAAACGGACACCGTGTGCGAAAGTTACACCCAATTCTTCGAACGCCGACAATCGATGCCTTCCAAATATAAAAGTGCTCATTCCTTCGGAAAATTGCAAAAATCCCTCATACGTCACGACGAAGTAGTGAGTTCAATCCAAAACGGTAGCAACATTTCCAAAAAGTACTTATGGGCCCAAA
>NW_019259908.1:0-1052 GCF_002742605.1 Olea europaea var. sylvestris
TTAGACTAGCAATTCGTCAAAAATGAACAAACCTGAAGTTATCATGGAATCGGAAACAACTTTTCATTGGCTCGATTCCAATCAAATTAGACTAGAAATTCGCCAAGAACGAACAAACCCGAAATTATCGTGAAACCAAAAGAAATTGTTCATTGGCTCGATTCCAATCGAATTAGTCTAGCTATCCGCTAGAAATGAAAAACCCAAAATTATCATGAAATCAGAAACCACTTTTCGTTGGCTCGATTCCAATCGAATTAGCCTACCAATTCGCCAAAAACAAACAAACTTGAAGTCATCATGGAATCAAAAACCACATTTCATTTTCTTGTTTCCAATCGAATTAGACGAGCAATTCGCCAAAAATGAACAAACCGAAGTTATCATGAAATCAAAAACCATTTTTTATTTGCTCAATTCAAATCGAATTAGACTAGCTAATCGCTAAAAACGAAGAAACCCGAAGTTATCATGAAATTAAAAACGACTTTTATTTGGCTCGATTCCAATCGAATTAGACTAGCAATTCGTCAAAAATGAACAAACCTAAAGTTATCATGCAATCGGAAACACTTTTCATTGGCTCGATTCCAATCGAATTAGACTAGAAATTCGCCAAGAACGAACAAACCCAAAGTTATCGTGAAATCAAAAGAAATTGTTCATTGGCTCGATTCCAATCGAATTAGTCTAGCTATCCGTTAAAAATGAAAAACCCGAAATTATCATGAAATCAGAAACCACTTTTCGTTGGCTCGATTCCAATCGAATTAGACTAGCAAAAGCCACTTTTCTTTGGCTCGATTCCAATTGAGTTAGACAAGAAATTCGCCAAAAACAAACAAACCTAAAGTTATCATGGAATCAAAAACCACTTTTCATTGCCTCAATTCCAATAGAATTAGACTGGCTATCCACCAAAAACGAACAAACCCGAAGTTATAATGAAATCAAAAGCCACTTTTCATCGGCTCGATTCCAATCGAATTGGACTAGCAATTCGCCAAAATGAACAAATCGAAAGTTATCATGAAAACAAAAACTCCTTTTCA
>NW_019259909.1:0-1052 GCF_002742605.1 Olea europaea var. sylvestris
AAGGGCATTGAAAAATATGAGGAGAAAATCAAAGCCATCAAGAAGTTGTCATCACCTAAAAGCACAAATGAGGTAAAAAGCTTTCATGGTTTAGCTAGCTTTTTTATAGGTGCTTTGTAGCGGCCGAAATTTTTTAGAATGAAATTTATTTGTTTTTATATGTCATACCTAAAAGTTGGGGACTAAAATGAAATAGGTTTTAAACTCCTATTTTATTTAGGCTAAATAATTCAATATTGATGGAACGAGATTTAATATATCAATATTGACTCGAGAAAAGGTTAACCTAGATAAGTCGGGCCCAAGATATTGTAGTTCTAAGATCGGATGCCTTTGTAATTAATTAAGTTGGCTTAGGATCAAATGTTGGTGGCAGCCATGTAGGGAAAAGGAAAAAGGTTAATGGTTATCTTATATTTATTTCGATAAAGGTTTAAAAGTTAAAATGTAATCCTATTTTTGGAATATTCAAGTAATAGCTTTCAATCAAAGCACATGTGTCATATCATGGTTTGGTTTACAAAAATTTAATTAGCATCCAAGTTGGTACCCGTTTTCTCCCATCGCAATTGTACAATGACTCAAAGAAGATCAAGAACGCCATGGGATTACTTGTTCAAGTTACATGAGCCAAGCTATGGATGCAAAAGCAAAACATCAAATTTCATGTCAGGCATGGAAGTGGTCCCAATTGCTGAACTTGTTTCATGGAAACGAAAATGAAGACCTATCGGATAACTGCATAATATAAAATGAGACATTGTCGTATGCACTATTTCTGAAACAAAAATGTTTTCTATGCGGTTGTAGGAGTTATAACTATGTGTTATCATAGTTCATTTTCTGGACAAGTTTTCTCAGATTTTTCCTAAGTCTATTTGTTATTGAGAAAATTAATAAAGTGAGATTTGTTTTCTTCTTATTCTATAAAGAACTTAATTTCGAACTTATCAAAGATTTCATTTCATAGCAAGGTTCATACGTTTCATAATCAAGAGGTCAAATTAGCTTTGGTTTCTTGATTCAGTACATCATTGGGTCAAGTTTCAAAC
>NW_019259910.1:0-2373 GCF_002742605.1 Olea europaea var. sylvestris
CAGTTACTAATGGCGTTTCTTCAGTGGCTTCATCCTTCCAACCAAACTCACTTGTCAAACATGTCAAAGTGTATCATGGCCCTTCTAATTAAGAGTCGCTTTTGGAGGTATCAAAAGATGACTACTTATTGATAATGCTCCTTCCAATGAATATGTATTCTTCATCTTTCAAGTTAGAAATCAGTCCTGGCTTTCTTTCAGAGATTATGTTACATGTATATTATGGTGTTCATAAAAGTGTTTATAATCTATAAGTGGCATAATATTATTAGAGAGTTGAAAAACAGTTTTTCCAACCCTCCAACCATGAAATTTCACATGTACATTATGGATAATCTTATGAATATCATAATGTACATGTAGAATTATCCTTCTTTCAAATATTCTTGGTCATTATTTTGAAAAAACGATGTTTCAAATAGCGAGTTTTAGAAGAATGTGTATTTAAAAATAGAAAAAATATTAGGTTTACGTACAAAATATTTTTTTATGTGAACGTGTGGTTGAATGAGAACGAGAATGAGAATTAAAAAACTTTGTTTTATTGGGAGACAAACATGGGACTTAATTTAATTAATGCAAAGTATGGATTTCTAAATAAATTTTTTAGTACTTACCATGATATGTGTTATAAATTAAATTTTGGAGTTTTATCAAGTAAAACCCGTTCTTTTTTCTTTTTCAATCCTTCTCAATTTTCATTCTTAATACAACGAATTTTAACGCAAAAATCACTCCATAAAATATTAACTACGATAAAAAAAATGGAAAACGAATAATTGGCACTCTAAATGGGGCTCAAATTATGCCCTAAACCTTCATCGAATCTTTTTTAATTAATTAATAACAGAGGTTAAAAGTTTAATAAAGTTTCAGTTCTATTCAGGTTCATGGCATGCTGAAAAAGTTAAATGGGGTGAGAGAGGCTCGAACTCTCGACCTCAGGATAACTCAGAAGCTATGAGACCTACGCGCTAGCCAACTGCGCCACCACCCCTTTGATGCCTAATACTGCATTCATCGTCGAGAGCCCTCTGTGGATGGAAATATAAGNTGCATTCATATTCCTACGACCAAATGACACCATTCATTGTCGGCAAAAATCAAGAGATTGAGTCCAGTCCTTGTTTGAGCTCTGTTGAAATTTAATTTTAAGGAACATCTATTTTATAATAGTAATTTTTTTCAATAATGTGTGGTTGAAAAAGAAAAAAAAATTTGAGTTTAAATGTAATATTATTTTATTAGACAATATGTGGTTGGAAATTGAAAAGAGAAAAATGCATTAGATTTTAATGGAACCCAAACAGGGTCTAAATTTGTTGAATTTTCATCATGTTTAATAAAATTAATTTCCTCACATCAAATTTAAGAATAAGGCTAGTTTAAAATAAACAATTTTCAGTTTTATAATATCTAATCTATAATATATTAAATATTACATCAAATAAGAATCATTTTGGGCAATTTTAACTATACTACAATTTAATTATTTCAATAATACATTACTTTTCATTTTTCAATATGCATTGAATACTATAAAATCCTTGGCATGAATTTCGTGTTATTAATTTTCAATTAATTAACATTTGCTTTGATTTAGAATCAATGAATCTTGATCTGCAAGAATATAAACTTATTAATAGCCTCCGTTTGAGTCACATTATTGTAAAAATGAGAATGAAAAATATAGTCGTTATGAGAGATAAAAAGTCAAATATGGTAACTTGATGTTATAGATAACGGTCATATTTTTCATTTTAATCATGAAATAATGGAGCTCAAACAGCACCATATGAATTTATTTCTATTCATTTGTTTATGAATTATATAGTAATTAATTTGTATGTATCAAATATAATGTAAAAATGTTGCTCATTTGTAATATTTCATCATCACAAAAAATTTAAATCATAGAAATTGAGTGTTGAGAGTATAATTTTCTTTTATTAAATTTCTATTATAAATTTTATTTTTTCATCAAATTCTTCCAACAAATTCGCATTAAATATTACTTTTACAATACATATAAAGTGTTTTCGAATAACGTGGTGTGTAAGTTAAACTCTGACAACTATAAGTTCAATTTTGACTAATTCCCCTTAACATGCTCTACAAATACACGATGCGTCCCTTTCTATGACTTTCTTACATTTTTTGTTTTACATGGTCCTTGTTTGAGCCTCATTCTTCTAAAAATTCATTTTTTTTAAATTCATTTTCAACAATATATTTTTTAATAAAATAATATTACACGCAAACTCAAAATTTTTTCTTAATTTTCAAACTTACATTCTTCATCAATCACTATTTAAAAATGTATTCTTTCACTTAAAATGGAGCTCAAACAAGGGCATAGTTGGAAATCCGTTT
>NW_019259910.1:2903-6197 GCF_002742605.1 Olea europaea var. sylvestris
GCACACGAGTTACTGAAAGAAGTGTTTAAATCTAAACTAAGAAATTTAAAGTTACATGTTCTCTGTTCGAGAGTTTTTTATTCAGGGTCCTTTTACTCTATGTCTTTTCTTCCTTTTATACTCTTTGGATGATCTCTTTGTAATCAACCGCCTAAAAATTGCTTGATCGTTCTATAACTGCCCACTTTCCTCGTAATGGCCAACTTGTCATGGAACTGCATTTTCTAACTGCTGCCATTACTCTTTGTCGTTCAACCGTCTTCAATTGAATTCCTTGAATCGTGGAACGTGATAGGGCTGCTTAATAATTGCTTTGATAACTGCGCTTCTTGATAACCATAACACTTCATGTTTGCTAAAACCTTGGGCGACTCGAAGGTTTGGGCGAGAATAGAGTAGCAGCTCTGGGCGACTGCATGGCACTCCATTCGCTCAGATCCTGGGCGACTTGCAAGTTTGGGCGATGGTGTTACCGCGTTCATGGGCCTCCCTATTTGGGCCTTCATCCTGAATTGTCTGATTGGGCTTCGTTCTTTGAGCTATCTGATTTGGGAATCCTCCAATTGGATTTCATTCCTTAGGCCGTTCGATTTGGGCTGAATTTTTATGTGTTAACAATTACCCCCCAATATGGCAGAATTAATATCAATTATTAAATTTTGCCATATTCACTTTGTGTTTCCAGCAACATTCGAAATTTCCAAGAATTTCAATCATTGTTTTCTTCCATAGCTTGAAAAGGTGTGACGTTTTGCAAACCCTTATAACCCCCAAATACGCCATTTCACTGCACCATTAAATCACGCCTCACTTTTTTCGCGCTTCTCTCTCACAATTTTACTGTTCATCTCTTTGCTTCCTTGCTACGTAACTCTGAAAAACTTCATTTCGTCCCTAATGACTACCTCACAATCTCAATTTGGCGACTCCTTTAGTTTTGAAGACTTTCAAAAACTCCTTAATCATCCATACATAACTCCAAACTTTCTCGCACCTGCCAATGTCGAA
This sequence comes from Olea europaea var. sylvestris, assembly GCF_002742605.1. Taxonomy (NCBI): domain Eukaryota; kingdom Viridiplantae; phylum Streptophyta; class Magnoliopsida; order Lamiales; family Oleaceae; genus Olea; species Olea europaea. The sequence goes on from NW_019259910.1 coordinate 3,912, forward strand.
CTCAATGAGTTCTACCTAGGTCATTTCTTTAACAATGCAGAGGCAGTCGAACAAGCGGCGGTGGGCCAGCTGTTTCCTTGTACTCAAGGCCCTCCATTTCTGAACTCTCTGCCACTGGGGCCACTTCGCGAAAGAGGTATTCGCACTTGACCTAAATTTGATGTAGTTTTCCGTATGTGGCATGCTCACCTTGTGGACCATGGTCCTACTAAGGCACTTTTTGATAATACTAGAATTTCTGATTTGTTAGAAATCTCTTTTCAATCCCCTACTTTTGATTCAGCAATTTTTTCGATCGCTTTAAATTTTTGGTCTTCTGAGTATAATACCTTTGTTTTCCCTCTTGGCCCCATGTCTATTACTTTAAGGGATGTTGGGGCCCTAGTGAATCTACCACCTTTGGGCGATACCATTTTTCCTCGTATCTTGGTTTCTGGTGGCGCCCCAAAATTTGGTAAAAACCTCATCGAGTCTTATTCAAGCCTGCAAATCCTTCATAACCACTCGAGCGCTAAGCCTTTCCATACTGAGCGAGTGGCCTTTCTTCTGGTTTGGCTTTGTAAATATGTTTTGTGTGTGCCAAACATAAAGCCCTCCCTGAGCTATTTACCCATAGTGCATGAATTGGCGCGTGGTAGGACTCTGAATTTATATTCTTTCTTTTTGGCTGCCCTCTATAGAGGCATGGCTTCTCTTCAATCTCAATTGAAGAATGATGCATCTCCCACTGGCAGTGGACCTCTTTGGTTCACTCAAATGTGGTTGAGATCCTATTTTCCATCGCTTGGTGCTCCATCATTTTCTCGTCCTTCCGCTAGTTGCTATGAGCTAGCCATTGAGCCCCTATTTCCTGTAAATATGTCTAGAAGGGACATTTTTTCATTCTTTTATTCTTTGAATTTAATCCCTCCATTCTTTCATTTTCCTCCCTTTTTGACTCCAGACTATGTGCATCCTCCCTCCACTATAGACGGCGCGAGCACCTCTTTGCTCATTTGGATCCAGTTTTTAACCGGGAGAGAGTTATTTCATGATATTTTGACTGGGACCAATGCCAAGGCTAGGGTAGAAATATATGCTCCCTAATTTTTTGCTCGCCAACTTGGTTTCGGCCAAACCTGGCCTGTTTTTCCTTACTATTCAAGGAACTTGATAGACCGCTTCTATATCATTAATAAGGCGGAGGCAGAGGCTATAAATGCTCGCAATCTTCTTTAGACGAGCCATTTTTCATTAGCCCCCTTCAATTCTAGCCGTGCCATCCATCCCCTTTTTGAACAACTCTGGCCGTCAGTGAAGCGCTTGTTTGCGACTGATGTCAATCGTACCTTTCATTCACTGGACCAGCCAAGCATTTCTTCCCCTCCTCCTGTTTTAGTCACCCCTTTGTCCATCCGGAGTCCTTTTCCTCCTCGTCACGATAAACAGTCTGCTCGTCCATCTTCTTCTCTCCCTGCCAAGCCTACTGCAGCAAAAAGTGTCCCGAGCCGCAATCGGCCAGCCTCAGCATCTCCCATTCTAGAGGATGATGTTGATGATGATGATGATGATACCCCTCTTATCATCAGGAGGAAGGTAATTAAATTGGTTTACTCACAAGCATACTTTTCCATACTTGAAACTTTTCTGTGTGCTGATGATTTATTTGGACTTCTCAGAAAAGTTCAGCCTCTCCTTTGAAGGCCTTGGTGTCGGCAGCTCCTGCTTTATCATCCTCCGCTGAGGCTGCTTCATCCAAACCAGCTGATGAAGGGACCACGCTTAAAGAGACATCTTCAGTCCCAGAATCCTCATCACAACCAATGGATGAGCCACCTTCTTCCCAGGGCGTCGACCCCCCAAACATCGAAGCAGAAGGTAATTCAGTTTTTTGATGCTTTACCTTTGCTTGTGCTATTGATTTCTGATTTGTTGCTTTTGAGTTCTGTAGATGCTCCTATGAGTCTGCTCGTTGTGGCAACATCTTCTCGCTTAGACAAGGGGAAGTCCTCACGAATGGTGGAGCCACAGGTGGCAGACTTGGCTGGGGATATGCCATCTTCCAAGATTATTGATGAGGTAATCTTTGCTTCACTTTTACTTCCATCTTGTTCATTGTAGTGAGAATCTTCAATATTGGCAATTTTCGTTGCAGGATGCTGATAAGATTGTGCGTTCCATCCAAGACTTGTTCGTTTCCTGGGGGCAAGTCAAGACATCTCGCCCTGCTCTAGCTGGTCGTCCTGCTACTTCTTCAGAGGAAGATATGAAGTTCCTCAAGCAGTCGATATTTGAGTACGTGTCCTT
>NW_019259910.1:7503-28582 GCF_002742605.1 Olea europaea var. sylvestris
CCCAGGCTGAACGACTTGGCTATGATTTTTTTATTATAAAACTTAGCCATTCTTTGTTTTTGAACTTGCAATCTATCTAGGACGTCCAACTTTAATTCGTCCAACCCTAATAAATTTTGAACTAGTGATTCGGTATACTCATCATCATTTAACTTATGTTGCAAGCACACTCTAATCGATTGCACGTTGATTTCCATAGGCAAAACAGCCCCCTGTCCATAAGTAAGTTGGAAATGAGTAATTTTGGTACTCGACCGAGGTGATGTTCTATAAGCCCACAAGGCCTTATTCACACATTCGTGCCAATTTCTGGCATTGACATTTTCATCTATCATCTTTCTGATGATATTTTTTAGAATCTTATTAGAAGATTCTACTTGTCCGTTGGATTGAGCGTAATATGGTGTGGAGTTTACTAATTTAACCCCAAACTCGCTCAAGAATTTGTTCACTTGATCCCCATTTAAAGATGTTCCATGATCTACCATCAAAATTTATGGAATTCCAAACCTATAAATGATATGATCACGGATAAATTCTATGACATTCTTTTAGCTGATCTCCTTTAAAAGTATCTCTTCTACCCACTTTCTTTCAAAGGTACCGCCTCTACCCACTTGGTGAAATAGTCGGTTGCAACTATAACAAAAGTATGTTGCTTGGACGATGGGGGATAAATCTTCCCTATCAAGTCTATCGCTCAACCCTTGAACGGCCAATGTTTAATAATAGGTGTCATCTCTCGTGCTGGCGCCCTTTGTATTGGACCATGATTTTGGCGTGCTAAACAACTCTTTGCATACTGAACGCATAATTCTCCCATCTTTGGCCTAAAATATCCACTCCTAATAATTAACCATCTCATCCTTTGGCCAGCTTGATGAGCTCCACATATCCCTTCGTGCACCTCAGCCATGATCGTCTTGGCTTCTTGCAAACTTACACACTTTAGTAATACACCATCAGAGCGTTTCTTAAACAACTCTTCATCTATTAGTGTATAATTCAGCAAACACAGCTTCATTTTCCTACTAATCCCTCAATTAGGTTCTTTAAGGAACCTTTTAATCTCTGTTTTCCAATCCATTGCCTCCATCTTGTATACAGTGAAGTTCAATCATTCTCGCCCTTCTTTGGGTCACGGGCAATATGGTTCCATACTCACAAGTAGACTTCCAATTCAAAACCTTTGAGTACCCTGAGCCCATTTGGGCCAACTCATTTGCCACGTCGTTATATATCCTATTAACGCATTGAAATTCTACTTGGTCGAATTCTTCTAACAATTCTTGGGCGATCTCATATTGACTTATAATGGAATCATTTTGGCATTTAAAATCACCAATCAATTGGTGAATTACCAATTGAGAATCGCCCCTAACGATCACATTTTTTACTCCCATATCTATCATTAGTTCTAGGCCTACGATTAAGGCTTCATATTCGGCCTGATTGTTGGTGCACATTCTGTCTAAAGTGAACGCGAACTTGTAGCAAATCTCTAAAGGATTAATCAATGTTATTCCTACTCCTGCACCTTTAGAGGTTTTTGACCCATCGAAATACAACACCCAAGGTTTTAGCTCGAACGAATTGATTTCTAGTTCGATTTTTTCAGGCATGTCAAGGCATGGATGATCGGCTAGAAAGTTAGCCAAAGCCTGATTTTTGACTGCCTTTTGAGGTATATATTGTATCTCGAATTCTGATAAAATTAATGTCTGAAGGCCTACCCTTTGGTGTAAAATAGGGCGAGATAACATATATTTAACTAAATTTACTTTAGAAATTAAATAAACGGTTACGGGCCGTAAATAAGCCCTTAATTTTGTACATGTGAAATACAATGCAAGACATAATTTTTCGATAGCAGAGTAATTATGTTCACATTTTGTTAACCGCCTATTTAAATAGTAAATTGCCCTTTCTTCACCAAATTGGTCTTCCTGCGCGACCATTCTAGCTATTGATTCTTTTTCAGCCGATACGTACACTTTCATTGGTCGTCCTTGGATTGGTGACACCAACACTGGTGGACTTGATAAATATGTCTTCAGATTTTCAAAAGCCTTTTGATGTTCTTCTTTCCAGACGAATTCGTCTTGATTTTTCAGTTTTAAGAGCGGCGAAAAGACTTTAGTTCGCCCTACACAGTTAGAAATAAAGTGTCTTAAAAAGTTTACTTGACCTAAAAACCTTTGCAATTCTTTTTTGTTGTTAGGTGGTTTGACCTCTAAAATGGCCTTCGCTTTATTTTTATCAAGTGCAATCCATCTTTTGTATACCAAGAAACCAAGAAAGTTCCCTACATTAACACCAAATGCACATTTCAAGGGATTCAATTTTAGCTTATATTGCTTCATTCGCTCAAACGAACATCTTAACTGTTCGAAATGGTCCTCTTCTTTAATGGATTTGACTACTATATCATCTACATACATTTCAACAAACTTGCCTATCATATCATGAAAGATTAAATTCATTGTCCTTTGGTAAGTTGCTCCTGCATTTTTTAGGCCGAAAGGCATGACCACCCATTCAAAACATCCTAGAGACCCAGGGCATCTACATGCACTTTTGTGTATGTCTTCTTGAACTATATAAATTTGATTGTATCCTGAATACTCATCCATGAAAGAATACACGACGTGTCCGGCAGTTGAGTCTAGTAAAGAATCCACCGTGGGCATTGGATACTCATCTTTGGGTGTAGCTGTGTTTAAATTCCTAAAGTCTATGCACACCTTTAGTTTACCATTCTTTTTTAGTACTGGCACGATATTGGACAATCATTCGACATACCTGGCTGTTCTAATAAAGCATACTTTCAATAATCGCTCTATCTCTTTTTTAATCTCAGGGAGTACATTAGGAACAAAACGTCTAGGAAGCTGCCTATGAGGTTTAAAATTAGGCTTAGTTGGTAACCTATGTTCAACCAAGTCTTTATCTAAACCAGGCATTTGTTCATATTTCCAAGCAAAACAATCTTTATACTCCTTTAGCAAAGCGATTAATTTATCACTAACCTCTTCTATGATCGGCCTGTACCACCTCTGCTTCACCCTTATTGTTCCAAAAGACCAGGCATTGATGGAGTGATGAGGGTATGCAGCGACTTCCGTGTATCCAATCTCTTCCTAGTAACATATTGTAACTAGTAGGACCATCTATTACAAAGAAGACTGTGGTCCTAGTAGTTGTCCCTATAGTTATGTCTAATGGCATAATTCCCTTAGCTGAAGTTGCTCCTTCATTGAAACTCGTAAGGATGACTTCTGTTGGAATCATATCACCCTCTGTCTTTGCAAATTTTCTCATCATCCTAGATAGAATAGTGTTTATAGCTGCTCCATTGTCGACAAGCACTTTTGCCACAGGGATGCCGTTAACTAGAGCTTTAACGTACAATGGCCTCAAGTGTTTAGTCAACTTCATGGCTGACCGTTTAAAAATAACCTTTTCGGCAGCCTCTATTTCTACTTTCTGCTTGTCCTCTGTTGAGTTATCCTTTTGTGATAAGTCAATATGCAGCATATCGCACTGAGCCTCTGTCTCCTGAATTCCCCTTTTACTATTTTTTGATGCTTCCTCTTCAGTTACCCAACCTGTGGGATGAGGCATTATTCTTGGAGGCGATCCATACTTTTCAGAACGAGGCACTCTCTTCTTCTTTTCGGGCGTCCCGTACAACATGTAAAAATCAAAAGGACGCCCAGATGGTTCTCCCAGTAAGTCTACTTCACCAACTCCCTCTCGATGTAGTTGCTTCAACTAGTATTGTGCGATACTTCTCTTCTTTTCCTTTCTGCTTCCAGATTGATTTCTTCTTCAATGTCTGTCATACCATCGCCTTCCTCACCATTGTAGGCCTTTCTAGAAGTCTGGCCTTCTTCATATTCCAGCACGCATGCTTCTCCTTCGTTACCCTCTATTTCTTCTTCTTCTTCTTTCTCTTTATTATTGAACTCATTGGCCAGTAAATAATTATTAGCCACAACAGGAGGTAACGTACCGAACTGAATAGTAAGGAGCTGATCTGGATCTTCTTCATCCTTTCTGTCTCACTCAAACTTCAATCTCCCAGAAGAAGTTTCTGGCAGCTCTTTCATTGATTCATCTGTACCTGTCTCTTCACTATCTTTGAGAATATTTTGATTGGCTACCTTGAGTAGTTTAGGCGCTTTAGGATATGACACTCCCTGTTGCTGCCTCATCATTCGTCCATAGTTTCGTTGGAAACACCTTTGTTGGGTTCTAGTCATCTCGTCGAAGGGCATTGCCCTTCCTACATTATACTGGAACGAATGCCATACATTTGGCTGGCGAGGTTGTAGCCTGAATGTTCTCCTATTATCTACTGGCTTGAACTGCCCCTCAAAAGGAGGTCTCTTGTAGAACGATGTACCTCGCCCTCTACCAGGTTGAGCGTTTGGGAGGAGAGTAGGGCGATGGGGATGCTGCCATGTCCCTGGTTTCTCCGTATTCCCACTCACTTATTTTTTACATCTTGTACACAAGATATCTTCATCCTTCTTTGGCTCCTTTCCTTTAATATGCTCAAAGACACTGGGATGTGGTCTAAGGTCTTCTTCTCCATCATCTATAACCAATTTGAATTTTGGCAACTTATTTTTAAAACCAAACGTCACCATATTCACTCCAAGTGGCTGTGGAAAAGGATTTTCATCCACCGCCATCTTCTTCTTATCATCGAACGTAATTCGTCCTGATTCAATGGCATCCTGTAACACATTGCGAAAAACCAAACAATTGTTAGTCAAATGTGGCCATGCATTATGCCACTTGCAATATTTTTTACCCTTAATTTGTTCAGGGTTTGGCAATTTATGCTTATCGCTCAACTTTATCTGCTTATCCTTATATAATTTATCAAATATAAGGTCAGCTTTGGTTACATCGAACGAGAACGTTCTAACTTTTATGTTTTCATCTTTTATAGGCTCATCTTTGCCCGATGGTCTAGGCTTAGCCATTATGGGACAAGTATACGTGTCTCCTTTGACTAATTCGGCCAAACACATTTCGATCTGATCGTATGACTCGTCATTGATGGTATGAACATCAAAATTTGGGTCTCTATAATAAGTCCCCTCGCTAGAATTTTTCATCTGCTCTTTTTCTTTTATCAATCGTTCATACCTAATCACGTTTGCACTTAATTGAAAAAGGTTAGGAAATTCTTTGTCTTGGAATTTCTTTTTTAAATCAAAGCTCAAACAACCCCGAGCGATTTTGACAAATTTTTTTTCGGGCAGAGGTACAAAACACTTGCTTCTTGCTGTCTTGAACCTTTGGAGAAAACTTTCTGCCCATTCGTTTGGCATTTGACGTAGATTCGCCAAATCAGCTAAAGTAACTTCAGACTCAGTTTTATAAAATTGAGCGTAGAATAATTGTTCCAATTGTTGCCATGTTTGAACAGAGTTCGCTGGCAAGTTGATGAACCAGGAGAAAGCTACTCCTATTAATGAATTAGGGAAAAGCCTCATTTTATGGTAATCAGTTATATCATCACTTTGCAATGTGAATCGCCCTATGTGTTCTAGAGTAGACACCTCCCCCAAATCGGTAAACAGTGAGAATTCTGGCACTTTATACCCTCTAGGCCATGGATATGTTTGGTCTACCCAATCAGGATATGACTTTGTGTAAATCGGCCTAATGACAGGACGCACCCCAAAAGCCATCTGATCCGGTACGATTTCCATAATCTGATTCCTCAACATGACGTTGGGGTCATATGGAATTCCTACAGGTTGGTTAACCGGTTGATTTGCATGAGGCCTGATATTTGGTCCTTGATTGGCAACAAAGTTACCATGATTTGGGCCGTTACCATTAGCCTGAACATCTATTCCCCCATTAACACGTGGGGTATTCTGTCCATTGTCTAGGACATTATCTCTTACATTTGGATTACCCCCCAAGTTAGGCATACCACTACCATTGTTCTGATTTGGCACTGCACCACCCCCTTGGTTTGAAGTAGAGGGACCAAAAAGTGGTTCTATCCCTTGATTCGAATTTAGGACTAAGGGATTATGTCCCACAATTGTCCTAATTTGAAAGTGGTTTGCAAGAGGCAGAACCGGTTGACATATTTGGCCTACTAACTTATTTATTATTTCGTTCAAAGTGTTTAGTTGTTTGGCCATGTTGTCATAATGTGCATTCCCATTTTGGGTAAATCTATCCATATTATGAATATTTCGAAGATTTACCTGTTCAACGACATCTTGTGTGAGTTCTCCAAGTAGTGCACGCATAGTTCGAGGACTCAACTCTGTCATTGGTTCGTAACGACTGTTACTGCTCTGATTCTGTCCATTTGTTCGTGGAGAGGCATGCTGCTCCTCATATTGTTCGATCACAGACTGGACTCCTCCCTAACTTGCTGCTTTCTTATCGGATCTCTGAGGCATATTGTTTCACCTTTTGTATTTTCAACACCAAACACCACGGTCCCACTGGGCGTGCCAAATTGTTTCGCGCGGGTTCGTCGCTAACAATTAAAAAGGGATCAGACGATTGTGTAAGGGACAAACCTCTTGAGACAAAGTCCCAAAAAGGGGCGTTCTTTATTGGCGATGACGTTACAATCGGAAAGTAAAAACAGAATGCCTCCAAGGGGCGCAATCACACGAGTTACTGAAAGAAGTGTTTAAATCTAAACTAAAAAATTTAAAGTTACATGTTCTCTATTCGAGAGTTTTTTATTCGGGGTCCTTTTGCTCTATGTCTTTTCTTCCTTTTATACTCCTTGGATGATCTCTTTGTCATCAACCGCCTAAAAATTGTTTGATCGTTCTATAACTGCCCACTTTCCTCGTAATGGCCAACTTGTCATGGAACTGCATTTTCTAACTGCTGCCATTACTCTTTGTCGTTCAACCGTCTTCAATTGAATTTCTTGAATCGTGGAACGTGATAGGGCTGCTTAATAACTGCTTTGATAACTGCGCTTCTTGATAACCATAACACTTCATGTTTGCTAAGACCTTCGGCGACTCGAAGGTTTGGGCGAGAATATAGTAGCAACTCTGGGCGACTGCATGACACTCCATTCGCTCAGATCCTGGGCGACTTGCAAGTTTGGGCGATGGTGTTACCGCGTTCATGGGCCTTCATCCTGAATTGTCTGATTGGGCTTCGTTCTTTGGACTATCTGATTTGAGGATCCTCCAATTGAGTTTCATTCCTTCGGCCGTTCGATTTAGGCTGAATTTTTATGTGTCAACAGTTACATTTTGTAGAGCATCCTAGATATCATGTGATAGTCCTCTTAATTTAGTACATTGCGATGTTTTCACGTCTTTATATTAATACTAAGTTATTTTATGGAGTTATATAATTTCATTTACATTTATATACCGATTTCATCTTTTTAACCATATATAAATTTGAAACTATTATACAGTTCATTATTTATTCTCAATTATTTCTTCAATTTCAACTTCTCCTGTATAAATTATTGATCATATAATATTAATTCTAAAAGTACAAACAAGATTAGTGGCTTGTTTGGTTCAGATTAAAATTTGATTTTAATCTAAGTCCAAGTCAAACAATCAATATTAACAACATTTTTCATGGATCTCATAACTTTTCAATCACACATTTCAAAAATTTCTATCACAATTTACTAAAAAAATTTAATTTTAATCCATACTAAACACCTTCTAGAGATGTCAAAACGTAACCACTCGAATGCAAATTAGAAAAACAAAATGGGAAATGTGGATATTCGGCCCTTGTTAGGGTTTCATTAAAATATTGAGGAAAAATATATTTTAGAATAGTATTTTTCGAAGACTGTGAGTTTGACAAAGAAGAAAAAAATTTAAATTTATGTAAAATATTATTTGTTAAAAAATATGTGATTCAAAAAAATACAAAATAGAAAAAAATGTACTTGAGTCAAATGCGTGCCAACAAAATTTCCAGTCGAACCCACGAGGAAGGGCCCAGTGGGCCCAATTTGCATCCCTAAACATGATAAATATGGGTTTATTTCCATTGAAACTCATTCAATTTGTTGCCCTTCCCTCCTATCTTTGGTTCTTTTTAACCTATTCACCCGAGAGAGAAGTTAGAAAGCGACTACCAATCCATTTGAAGAATCAGGTTCGCACACATCCAATCCTCATTCTCACCATAGCTTTGCAATGTATCATAACTATTTTTGTCATTAATGGAACTCTAAATTTCATCTGATATCATCTACCTCCACTGCATCTCTTCTAGGGTTTCATTTCTTGGTAAGCTCATTCACCAGCTATATCCAGTTATTCTTTTTTGAATTTTCTTCATTGTACCAGTAGAAATTTCCAAACTAACATTATTGGAATTATTGGAAGTATCTTGTTGTTTCATAATGATGTAACATTCTATCTCTGGATTTAAAAGGAGAGAAAAGTGTTGGGACTATTTGTTATAAATTGGATCAGTTACCTCGTGATTAGCACTGTTTGGTTTAGATTATTTTTTCCTTTTTAAATTTCAGATTCAAGTGCTTAGTAGTGATTTTACAGGTGATGATTTGGGAACTGAGGCTTTAGCAATTTACAAGATGTATGTAAGCCGTAGACTGAGCTTACATGATTAAGAAATATTGACAATGGCCGAGTATCTGGCTTTATTGTCCCCTGTCAAGCTGCATTCTCGTGGAAACATTCTGGATGGACGATCCTTTGTGCCTAAAACTTTTCATGTCTCCTCACCAAGGTTTCATTTCATTTTCTCACTCCAATACCCATGATTATAATAAGACATGGGTCGTTTTTCTATAGAACCTGTTTAATCATTATAGTGAACTCAATTTTTATTATTCCACTACCTTAGTATTTAATGAGATTTATATATTGAGCCTTTGAATTGTGTCATAAACATTGTGGTTGGCTAGTGATTCTCTAGAAATAGGCATCGTACTATTTCTAGATAAATTTTATCAGTGTCATTTTTCCCCTTTCAGTAAGCGCTACGTCAAAAATTGCAAAGTTTACCAGTTTTCGGCACAGCATGCTTGCAAGCTCATAGCTTCTCACTTGAGAATACCAAATGTAATGCCCCAACAGAAGACTTTTATGAGGTGTCGGTGCATGAGTGCCCTGGTGAATGCTGCTGTTCCAGTTACTTCTGACTGGATTCCTGTAATGGACCAAGTCTTTCTTTTAGTGAGCATAACCCTGACATATATGGCTGGTGTAATACCTGCTGAGAAGTTCCCTTATAGTACTCAAACAAGAATCTCAGAAGATAATGAGGTTCCTGAAAACTCTTCCTTTTCTGGTAGGTAAGAAAGGACCAGGTTAAAAGCTTGTTTTTGTTTGAAAAATATCAAGTGTACATTATGATATATCTGATCTCTCATATCAAAACCTTTATGATTTTATTTTTTAGGAGTATGAGATATTATTCCTTTAATTGCAGCGCCACAGCGAATGATAAGGAGGTATATTTGGAGTTTGCCTGGGATATTGTGAAAGGCAAGATCATGGATTCCCTATGTTTTATACAAAATGAGGTAAATGTAGGCGATAGGGTTGCTGAACTTGAAGAAGGTCATATGAAAAAGCCTTCAAGTTTGTGTGCTGTCACTGAGGGTCCCAGGATGAGGTTGCTGTGGGCTTCGTTTCAGTGGCTCAAGGACGAGGCAGGCACTGTCTTTCTTGTTTCTTTGAAATTTATGTTCATTACCCTTTGTATTGTTAGGGAGTGGAAAGCATTTTTTTTTCCCTATAATTTTTATTGATTCAAATTCATGACCAATTCTGAAGGAATTGAGTCTAACCACTTCTCTACAAATTAATGTCGAGAGAAAAGGAAGACATTCAAAAGGTGTCTGTTGGGATACTGGATGGTTATATTTGAAAAACACAAGCTTCAAATTACTTCATGTTTGGGAGTTGTTTATAATCGGTTTAAATAATAAATTGAATGAGCGATGGTGGATAAAAAGTCGTTTGACAAATTATAAAAAGTTTATAACATTAGCCAAACATGGACTTAAACTGCTGACATTTAATTTAGCACTCCTTGTATTCCCCTAGGAAGGTGGTATATGTACTTGTGGACTAGTAATAGCCAGGTAATTTCTGTTTAAATTAGTTGTTAGTTCATGGTAATTCATCCAATGTCACTATGAACATGTTCGATTTGATCATGTTTTATTTTTACTTGTTATATTCTGTACAAAACAGAATTTGTCTAGCAGTAATGATCTGGATGCTAAAGACTGTTTGTGACACGGGAAAAGGTTAAGGGAGGGATTACGTGAATTTTTTTCCCCCTCTATTTGATATGGATGAAAGAAATGACATAGACTATGTGTGAACTTACCCACATTTATGTGTTTCTTATGCTGTTGAATTGTTCTTCACCCAATTCCTTAAAGTGGATTCACAAACTATTCTACAGGTGGTAAATATATCTGGCAACTATAATACAATGCACTCGAATGATTTCTTGGCGGTCGTTAATGAAATTTTTCGGAAATGCTGTCAGCCGCTATGCATTGCATGGATGGAAGAGGAGCTTTGCCTTGTTACTGGCAAACCTGACATGGTATATGGACTATATGACAAATAGTAACATTACTTCTGCTACTAGTTCATTGAATAGAAGAAAAGATTTAGCCGTTTCTATCATAATCGCTTTTCTCCTGTCTATTAGGCACTTCTTTCTTCTGTGGTCAATAAGTTAAATGGACGTGACATTATTTTGCGAAATATAAGAAAATCAGGCAAGGAGGATCTATATGCAGAATTGATATTTGCTCTTAGATTCGGTTCTGTCAGGTAAAGGAGCTATTTTGCTCCTCTTGGAAATTTTTATTTTGGATTAGTGCATGCACGCTTCAAGATGTTTTTCTTTTCTTTTCCTTAGCCTCTGTTTGTCTAACATTATTCAGTGAAAATGAGTTTTGGAATAGTGAATTTAGAAAATGTGTAGTTAAAAAGTAAAAAAAGAAAAAGAAAAAAGTGGTTTACGTGCAAAATATTTTATTGGGAGAACGAACGTATGGTTGAAAATGGGTTTGAGAAAAAAGAATTTTGAAGTAATGATAGACAAACAGGGACTTAATATGGTTTACCATTCATATATGCATCATTTATATTTTCGCTCGAAGGCTTTAAGACGTGTTAATTTTTCTTCATCCTTCCATCATTTAAACATTCATATTACATTTCTTCAAATGGATAAATAGTAAATGACATGTGTCAAGATAAAGGTGCAATGGAGATATTTAAAAGTACACAAGCAGAAGTAGGATTGCTGCGCTGCAATGTCGATTACATACATTATGAATATTCCAGTACCACGTGCGAAAATTATCTTAAAGGCTGTATGATTTCCTGAAGCTTTATTTCATTGAATTTTCCATGTATCTCCAGTAATATGGACTGAGATACTTCTGCTTTACGAGTCCATTTCTATCTACTCTATGGGAGATCATTATTATTATTATATATATATTTTTTTTGTTCATGATGTTTTTTGATTGGATGTTAAACTTTAATCGTGTGCATTACTTATACATTACAACTATTTCTTGGGGTAAAAAAGCTTTGAATTAAATTCGTACAAAGTAGAAGGATTTATACTGGGCTGTATGCTGGATCTGATAAACTCAATTCTGCTGAATGCGTAGCAATAAAGTAAATTTAAACATGCTAAACATTGGACTATGATCCAGTAAGATCCTTAACTTACTGCAGTGTGTGTCTTAACAGCCCAAATGCGTACTACAATCGTACCCTGTTTACCCAGCATGGAGTAGCCATTTTAGAAGATTTGGTGATTACGTTAGCAGATGGTATTGCAAGCATGTATTTGGAACTTATATCTGTTGACAGTAGCCTTTCAAATGAAATGAACAGCCTTGGTTTGAGTTTGTGCAGATTGTCCACCAGAGCACTTCAAAGATTGCGAAATGAGGTATAAATTTTGCTTTTCTCATTTCTTTTCTGGCTATGAGGTTCAGTTTTTACTGAGCAGCATGTTCTTGCTTCTAAGAATTTAAGTGAAATACTTGCACAAGCAAATGTGTACAAGCTACTGTTTTAGTTGTCTTGTTTGTGCATGCTGTTTCTTATATCTCTGTCCAAATCTTTATTTGCTCTGAATATGATGCTAGAATTATTTTCATCCTGATAAAGGACCGACATTTAACGCTAAACATCAAAATTCAAATGTTGCACTTTATTTTTGAAGATCAACAGCTGTTTTATTTGCGACTTAATTTCCAAGAAGAGGCTTGTGAATGCTTCATTCTCATTTTTCGTCAAGTTATATTAGTTATTTTACTCCTTTCAGTGGTAACTGGTGAGTTGGTGACTCTTCCATCAGTGAGAAATTTAAAGGAAAATATATTTGCAATTATACATGCAACTATATTTCTTGTATTGCTACACTGTGAAATTACTACATTAACTCTGCAAATACTGACCTTGTTTTTGACTAGTGCAGGATTTTATTGGTAATTCGAGTTTCAGTTTTATCCAATATGAATGAAAAGATGGACGACTAAATAAATAATATTTCTTAGTTATTAAAGATGTATTTTATGTGGCAGCAAAATTGTGATGTCTCAAATTATGTTTGACTTGAACTCCTACTAAAAGAGAATCTTAGCCAAGGTTGTCAGTATCATAATTTTGGATCATATAGGTCTCAGGGATCAGGACCATTGGATGGAATTGAGGATTGCAAGACTCTATTAAATTTAAATTATTCAAAATATTAAGACAGATAAAATATCAAATATTTTTAAAAAATAATTATTTTAATATATTAAGATATGGATTATTAAGTGTTGAACCAGAAATCAAATTCAAAACTATACTTCCAGTTAGTTTATTATCAGAATCAAAAACTTCAACCGCAATTTTTATGACAAATTTAGACACCAATCATCATGAATATTTGCACAAATTATTCACAACCATAAATAAATGAAAAGTCGTAACATTATGAGCTCAGAAACCAAGCCTATTTCTACAACTAATTTTCAGCAAGCTAGAAAAAAAAAAAAACACTGAATACATGATATTCCCATAGATGATAGACTGAAAGATACCAGATTTCGTAATAGGGATTCTAATTGTTGCCATTTTGGTTTACTTTGTTTTCACTAATGTTTTGATTTGTTCTTTAGTTCAAAATGAAGCTCAATCTAAGTATCCAATAACCAGACTACTTAATCCATTAAAGAATAATGCAAAAATTCTTATAATGATTAAAAAATAGAGGATTTGAAGGATCATTAGAACAGGTAGGATTGTTAAAATCCAGTAACAGAATTTTAAGATTCTACCATTTTAAGATCCTACAACAGGATTGGATTGTATTATCAAGAATCATTGGATCATAAGATCTGGATAGGTAGTTTAAAAACAATGACCTCACTGTGTAGTCTGCTATGGATTATAGTCAGTGAAATCGCAAAACAGGTTTCATTGTTCGCCCAAAAATAGTTGGTGTACAATGATGCTATCTTAGGTTAATTTATCTTTTTGTTGCTGATGACTGAGGCAAAAGTTGGTCCATCTTGGAATTACTGCATTCTTAAATACCATCGCAGATGGGGGTGTGAACACACTCGTTAATATTATTATTTTTTATTTGGGAGTAAAATGCTGCATGTTCACCTTGTTTTAACAAGAGAGTGCAATTTGATTGAGTAATTATCAACCACGTACTATGGGCAGAACAATCGCTCGAGGTGGATCTCAATACCTTGGTTTATGGACATGGAGTAGTCTGACATTATGAGTTTCATGCATAAGGTGGAATAAAAGTTTATTATTTGAAATTCGATTGGTTTTAAAGTAGGTACAAACCCGACCTATTTTTCTTGCACATCCTCTGAGGCAGGTGACCAAAATGTAGACAAGATGGTTGCTTTTCTTTGAAACCTCGTGCAGCAAATGAAAGTGATATTCTATTGTCGTGAGTAATTGTTCAACAGATCTAGATCAAAATTGGAAGTTTCTGTTTTGCATATAAAGATAGAAGTTTTTCCCAGTTTGATGCATAGTTCTTTTCAGTACCAAACTTAACAGGTTAATCCTGGAGCTGTCTACCTCCCAAATTAAATCTGGCAGTTGAATATTACTATTATGAATATCCAAAAGTACCTAAACAAGAAGTATTTTTCCAAAAATAAAACTATCTGAACTTTTTTATTGGAATTACCTCGACCCACTCAGTGGTCAAATATGAGAAACACAGGGATGTGGAGGTCTGTGATAGGATAAATGCAAGACCTTACGTAGCCATAAAACAGTACAGAATGAATTTTGTTTTAACATAATTTTGAATAGTTTAGTATCTCCCAAAACAAACATATTAAATAAATTCAAGAAGTGGTAATATTGGCTCGTGCTTGAAGAATTTTCTTTACAAAGGTTGATGTAACATAATAAGACTGTACGAGGGATCATATTAACTGCATGTCTAGGAAAGAGAGAAGGATTAGAAAGAACATAACAGAATGACAAATTTAATAAATTTTGAAAGTTGGTGTGGTAAGCGACCTCAAATCCGGACTGGGATTTGGATTTAGTTGAAATATGCAGAGTGGGTAATATAATGAATATTAACCTCAGTATTACTATGGACATGCTGATAATTTTAAGCATCATGAAAAGGGGTTTCTTTTTCTTTTTTTTTTGGTTACAGGTGGCATTACACCAATGGTTGCATCAGAATATGGAGGCAGTTGTATCTATGTACGAAGACCACTTTGACCTTCGCACCCTTCACATCCAACCCATTGAGAAATCCAGTAGGACCGCGGATGAAAATGCTAATTGGTGGAAACAGCTTTGTTTGAGGAGATCTGGATCTGTATCATCTTCATTGCGTTTTGCTGTGATCAGCCATATTTCATTACCTGTTAAACGGACCATGGAATTACGGGACTTGACTGGGTGGTATGTTATACTCCTGAATTGCATTCATATTATGGAATGAGAATGGATCTCTGGTTATCATGTAATATTAGCTTGTTACTGCTCTTTCTTCATAAGATACCATTTCATTTTAAATTTAATTTTCTAGTTATCCATTGCCATTACAGAGACTAGGGTGTTATTTTTTTTATTTTTTTTTTTTCCATATTTTGCAGTTGAACATGCCTTCGTGTCTAGGATAGGAATGAGTTAGGTCTTTCCTGCTAACTCCAGAAAATTTTGTAAAACATCGGAAGACAAGTCTATATTTTGCAGTAGTATGTTTTTGGTTTCAGCATCAAAATGAAAGATAAAAACTGGTATCGATGAGCAAAGCTTCCATCGTAAAATTTTATAATTGGCTCTAGGGTAAATATGAGGTTCATAATGTGTAGTACATTACTTCTTTCCTTTGTATTCCACTGATCTTACTATTGCCAAGAAGAAATGGACGGGCAAAGATTACAGGTGCATCAATATCACATTCTTCATATGTGGTAGAATCAATTATGATATTCTGATATATTATAATTAATTTTTGGAGTGTCACCAGTTTCTATATAACCTTGATATTCTTCCATAATCATAGATTATGTAATATTTGTAGATTCCTTTCTTTGTTGTATAATATTTCATATGCGTAGTTCTAATAGTCATGTATATAAGACGGTACTAATTAATAATACACAACATAACACATATAGTTTCTCTTCTTTCTTGCTAGTACAAGATGCGGTCAGGTACTGTTTTGCTTTATAACTACCCTTTAGAAAATTACTTCAATTAGTTTCCAATCCCATTTTACTTTTTTTCGTTTATCTCATTAGTCAATTATGAATTTGTGTAAGAACACTTCCAAAGGTAAAAAGAAGAAAAATGTTCGAAGTCTTCTCATTTCCTGAAAGAGTGACACCACATTTTTTTTTGCACCACTTTTTAATTTCTTTAAAGGCCTTCATTCTTTGCTTATTGTTGCACTGTCCTCACCTTTTGTTTTGGTGCTTTCTTATCCTGAATCTTGCAATAATTATCACATGTAGTCTCTGACTACGGTTTATGTCCAAACATTGTGTCAGCGTGCTTTGAAATGAGGTACAAATTTCCTGTTGCACTTTTGTGTTTTCCCCCCCTTCTTATTTACAAATATGAGAGGCAAGATAAGTCTTTTTATGCCCTCCTAAGGAAATCTGGAACAAAAACCGTCATTAGATATAAGTTTGCGAAGTATTTGATGAAATTTTTGAGATACAAATATGATAATGAGCAAAGATTGGAGACCTTTGATGCAATTAAATATTGGTGCAATAATAAAAAGCTGTGATGACTATATAACCACTCTTCCTAAAAATCTAATCCAAGTTAAAACCAAGTCATCTTAACTAATAAATTATATGATCACATGTATATGCAAGGGCGAGGGAAATTTTAATGATATAAAATATAATTCACTGGGTCAGATGCTGGTTGACCAAAAACCTTGCAGCCTGGACTTTGGCCTGCTGCTTTTGAACCTGCAACCTGCCTTTGTAGTCTGTACCCATTTGTTAAGCCAAAACCATCCCAAATGGAGCGTCCCGTACAATCAATTGATGGAATATGAAAATCAAGATTTATCCTAGGGTTCTGTTGGCTGACTGTTTCTGTGGTCTGAGATTACAACACTTCTGGTAGAGTTTTCTTGTTTCTGCTTCTGCATTCTCTAAGTTCATACTGTTATTGTGTAAAATCTGAAAATGATGTGTTTTTTATATAAAATTTTAAATTACAGTCTGCACACTCTCTAATGGTGGTGTGAATCCCAAGTTGTGGTGTTTGTCAACTTAATTCCAACTTCTTGTGTTGCAGGAGGTACTACTTCAGCCTATTTCTTGAACTGACTGATATCACAATGCCAATTATAAGGACGGTTATCGCTAAAGTCAGTGATGCTATCTCTTTCTTCCTAGTTTGCTTAATAGGACGGTCCTTGGGACTCATCTATTCTGGAATAAGGCAGTCCTTAAGATGGAAATAAAGGTCTAACGATGCTTATGAATTTGTTGGCTGAGGTTCTATCAGTTCTTTTTTATGATTTTATTTTGGAAATAATATGGATGAAGTAGTATATCTTGTATGATAGTCAAGCTAGAGACTTGATTTTTTAGCATGGAAGTGTGAGCATCCTTATATCATTAAAATTTCTTGTAAGATGCATTTTGAGATAGTGAGCGGCTAGAAGATATTTGTTATGTTCAAAACTATAAGCCATTATTTAGTTTTGCGTGGTATCTTTCACTTTCTTGAGATCCTGTCGTCTGTGAGCTCATATACTCATTATTTTCCTACCTTCAGATTTGAGTATTCTTCCAATGCAGTTATATGCTAAGAAATACATTGTTATTCTGTGCGTAACCAGAGTATTGATATGCGTATCTACTGCATCGGAGCCATGGAAGTTTTTCTCACGTTACTGTTGTTATTCCTCGTATGCTTATCCATTCCTCATGGAGAACTTAGACCATTTCTTGCAAACCTAATCTGGAAAGGGCTTCTGTCACTTGGTGCTTGCCTAGTTTTGAGTAGTGTTTTGGTCTTGATAAGAGCATCTTTAAACATTATATTATATCATTTGGAGAGTATATATAAATTTGGAGAGTTAAAATTTTAAAGTACTCCAATAAACTCTTTACATTTAACACTTGTATTACTACTTCCAAAAAATATTTATTATTTTTCTATATCTTTTATTTTAGCTATCTTTTTTCTAAATTATTTTATTATTTTCGTACATTGAAAATTGAAACACTTTTATTGCATTTAAATATAGAGAGTAGGTTTGACGCTTTAAAACTCACTCTTTAAATTAATTTAAATAGTCTCTTGGGATATGATTTTAAGAGTCGATTTTTTAAAATAGAGAATATTTCATGTTTGAAGAGCCTCTTGGAGATGCTCTAACTTCTTTAGTGATTCGAAATCGTTCATTGTTTGATGAAATGAGTACAATCTACTGCTTGGGTTTCGGATTGAGTTTGAGTAAATTGGCAAGTCAGTTGGTTTTGCTCCGGGTTTTGTCTCACCGAGATCGATAAAGTCAATCTAGTATGAGTTGATTATCTTTTATTAACGTCTATACAGCTTTAAAATTTAAATTTCTTGTGTCTCTAAAGCACAAAATAGAATTCTCGGACTTAAACGAATAGCATGGAGGAAGCTAGGACATGGATTTTCATAAATTAAAATTAATTTCCCAAATTTCTGTAAAAAATTGCAATTAAGGCTCAATTTCTTTCCCAACAAGCGATGACTCTTGTTACTTTATAACTAGCATGAGGAGAAACTAAGGGTACACATTAAATTCTCTATACCTATTATAGAAGTAGCAAGCTTATAAGTTTCATGACTTCTAATATTTCCTTCTTTTTCATCTCATTTGTAAGTCAGATATGGTCAGGAAAGGTTTGGACCGAAGGAGAAGGATAATAATCAGTGGACAAAGATTATGGTCATGCCAAGAGCAAGGTGTATTTGGGTGGTTCACTGTAAAAATGATTATTGAGGGTTTAATGAGTTAAGTAGCTTTGTAGTGTATCTTGGTATCTATCTAGGTTTTGTGTATCATCAGGTGTTTCTAGGATCTTAGTAGACGATTTATGCTATAGGTCCACAAGACATAGGAAACGGGGGTTCCGTAGGTATCACTGTCAAAAATGTCTTTAATCTCGATACTTCTACAGTGATATTATTAGACAAAGTAAACATCTGTAATAAACATGCTTGTGAGTCTTAAGGCCTCTATGGTTGCGTCTTTGGTTTGGGGAGTAAAGACGTGTCAAGTGGGCAGGGACGGATCTAGGGACAGGCTGGGCTATGCTAGAGCCCGTCCCTCCAACCCAAATGCTAATTAAAAAGAAAGATTTTAAGTAAAAATAAAAAATTCATGTGTGATTTTTTTTCCTTTGTTGTGTCAGCCTGTCCCGAATATTTTCCTGAATCGGCCACTGCAAGTGGGAATACATCTATGGTTGCCTCTACATGCGACCTTCGTTTCAATGACACCTAAAGTGTTAGTGGATATGGAAAATGTTAAAAATATCTCTAGTAGCTTCATAAGAAAGCACACCGATCATTTTATGACTTTTTTTTTCTATGATCATCAATATTTTTCTGCATTATCGAAAGCTGAAGTTCGTGTAGTATACAAGATATTGATGACATTCCAAAACTCTTTTAGCCGCTACACAAAGTTGAAGTTTGTGTATCTCAAACAAGTGTGAAAAGAATATGTAAAAGACACCAATATGGGTTAATTGTCAAGTCTTATGCCATCAAGCTATTTGCGATACCAAAAACTTCTTTTCTACGAAATTATCTTCTAAAGTCAATAATTATTAAAGAAAACGAATTGCATTTTTGTTAAGAAAGATAAGAGAATAAAAGATACTGAATCGATAATTTTAGAATAAAAAAGATTTTATCGACTGCATGCATTGCCATCAAAATTGTTGTTATCCAAAAAAGTCATTTTAAATAAAATAGCTATTGGATTTTCTCTTTGGTTGAGCTGGCGAAAATGATTTATCAAAATGATACATTGATTTTTGTCCATCTATATTCATCGATGTTTACCAAACTTAGATATGCTTTTTGCATGTTATGATCTAATTATTTGTCGTTCCAGAGTACAATGATGTTTACCATACAATGCAAATTTACATGTGTATGATGTATGCATGGTTATAACACTATTACGGCCGAATTGCGCCTTGTCTTCTATTTTTATTGCGACTACAAAATGTTTTCCTTAGAAATAACTTTTTCACATATCCTCATTTTTACATTTTGGCCCAAGCTTGTTCATAGTACAAGATTATGATCACAGGAGCAAGAAAATGTAGTAGCAAACTACTATTAACGATTACCATATAAATGTTAGTAAATTTAAGTCCCAATGCTGACCTCAATTTGTTGACATTTGGGGACAAAATGGAATGGAAGTCTATGATTTTTGGAGCTTACCTAAAAAAATAAGACCACGAAGATAGCATTGGTCGAGGCTGTCTTGTCTAGACAAGTTGAAAATCTCTTACTAACATTTTGGTGGTTAACAATCATATTTTCAATGATTTCTTTAAAGTTGGATTAATTGACTTTTGAAGCAATTTGTTATGGAAATAGGGAAACAAGCACATGGTTCATGAGGGTTGGTATTTTGTGTAGGCAAAATAAGAGACTTGTGGGTTTGGTTTGATGTCATATTGCTTGATACGATTCTTTTATTTTTTATTTATTTTTTACTTTTTTTTTCTTTATTAGGTAGCCCATTGACCAGCCAACAAGTATTTTGGTTATTTAATGAAAAGTTTAAACTAGTATACAAATCTTGACCCACTTTTCCATGCTTTTTGAAAGTGAAGACTTTTGCAGGTTTGGACTTCAATATTTTGTCTATTTTCCATAATATATCTCAATTTGATTGCTATCTATGGTAGCAAAAGGGCCATTATGAATTAGTTAGCAAATGACATGTCTATATAATGGATTTTCCTTG
This sequence comes from Olea europaea var. sylvestris, assembly GCF_002742605.1. Taxonomy (NCBI): domain Eukaryota; kingdom Viridiplantae; phylum Streptophyta; class Magnoliopsida; order Lamiales; family Oleaceae; genus Olea; species Olea europaea. The sequence goes on from NW_019259910.1 coordinate 28,012, forward strand.
GTGTATCATAATAGTTTTCTCCATCTTATTACATTCGGCATATGATTAAGACAATTATGACTAGATCCTATATATAACGTGTAACTTATTTTACATTGTCCATCTTGTCTGCGTCTTTGTACGGGTAAGTTTTCTATTATTGCATCTTTATCTAGAGGTTAGGTTAAGTCTATTCCTAGGTCTATTTTCATTATAAAACATGTCACTTCGTTTTGTAAATAAAATAAAATAAAAAATGCATGAAGTAAGATTAGTCCGAAAAAAATCATTTATGGCATGAAAAAATGTTTATTGCCATAAAGTAAATTCGACCTGCACGATTGCATGTGACAAAAAAAAATGTAAGTATATTTATGATAATCGTGCACGTATCAAGATTTAGATAGCAAAGTATGTTTAACTAAATGAAGGTCGATCGCAAATATAAAGAAGGTGTACCATTGGATATAGCAAAAGAATGAGGGTGTGGGGACCCATGAAATGCTTCAAATGACCCTATGGCGGAGACAAGACATCCTTTGCGACTTCCTTTCACAACCGTAACAGAGTCATCACTCTGATCTGTTATACA